>NC_057805.1:193243574-193533407 GCF_018294505.1 Triticum aestivum | reverse complement strand
AGGACGCGGACGCTGCTGGGGATGTGGTCGGAGCAAGTGGCACCGTCGCCACTTCCCCCGCAGCCGACGCGGGAGCAGGAGACATTGGGGGAGATCCGCATCCGCAACACCCCGACGGCCATGCACCCCAAGGTGCGGATGATGGGGTTACTCCATCTGCGCCTGTCTCTCCCAATGACGGGCACAACCGCAGCAACGATGCTCGGAATGGGGCGAATCGCCGCCCTTCGGCCGCTCCCACCGCAGGTGCGGCCACAGCGCGTGCACCTCCCCCGAGAGGGGTCGACCAAGGCGCTGCGCCCGACGAAACCGCTGGCCCACGAGCGCCTTCGCCGCACGACATCCAGGTGGTCGCCCCATAGCAGCGGGGGCGCAGTGCTACCACCGCTGGCACCGTTAGGAGCCGAGCGACGGTACGATCGACTTCGTCATCACCCATGCGAAGTACAGCCTCGGAGGCCATGGTGCGGGCTCAGCTGCTGCTGAGGTTTCCGCCAGTGGCTGAGCAGATGGACGAATGGCGTGCCACCATCCAAAGCCTGCTCAGTTTCGCCGAGCTAGGGGCTCACGGTGAACTGACCCGCCGCGGCGTCCCCAAGCGAGAGCAACGGCTCGTTCTGCTGACCGGACGGAAGGTGCCATCCCCACTGTGTAGTCTCCGCCATAGCAGCCAGCGCGAGCACAACAGAATCAAGACCCCGACGATGTCTCGATGGCCTCTTCTGACCCTCGAGCACGTCCAGGCTAACGACGAGCCCCGCAGGATAGGCGGAGAGGAGACGCGCATGTCGTTGTCGAGCAACGCCGCGACGACCTCTGCCGGATTGACGGGTGCGACAGCCCCGACGTCGACGAACCCGCGATCGGTATTAGCGATGACGCACCTCTCGAGGTTGGTTGCCCTGCCTTTACCCGTGAGCTACGGCAAGTCCGTTGGCCGTCCGTTCGTACGTTCAAGCCAGAGATACCTGAGAAGTACAATGGGAGACTGAACCCGATGGAGTTGCTGAGCATCTACACCTTCGCTATTCAGGCTGCCGGGGGAAGAGATAAGAAGGTGTTTGCCAACTACTTCCCTTTGGCCCTCAAATCCACTGTGAGGTCTTGGCTGATGCACCTACCGGAGAACTCCATTTCGTCATGGGCTGACCTGTGCCACGAGTTCATTGGTGCCTTCACTAGCAGTCATCAAGAACCGGCAGGCCCAGCGACCTGCAGCTTCTCCAACGGAAGGAAGGAGAAACCCACCATAAGTGTTTATAGAGATTCAGCAAAGTTCGTAGAAATATCCCGAATATCCATCCGGCAGCCGTAATAGCTGCTTTCTAGTCCAATGTGTGCAACCGTCGGATCCGTTCCAAGATGAACGTGCGGTTGCCCAAGACTGTGAAGGAGCTTTACACATTTGTGGATAAGTGTGCTCGGACGGAGGAGGGAAGGAAGTTGCATGGAGAGGAAGATTGCACCAATGTTGATTCAGAGGATGATGATGAATCAACCAGTCAGAAGAAGGGCAAGAAACGCAGTAAGAAGCGGAGGGATAAGGCAGTAATGACTATTGAAGGATCGGGTACGCCTAGTACCGGCAAGAAGGACAAGGCCGAGGCCCCCGGCAAGGAAGATGCCGTGTGCACTGACTGCCGGGAAGCCGCCGTGCCGACAAAGCAGGGAAAGGTGATGGGTCGTATTGCAAGATTCATCGGACCAAGGGCCACGGCCGTCAAGAGTGTTAGGTTGAGCAGCTTGTCAAGAGACAGAGAGCAGAGTATGAGAAGCGTGATAAGGAGAAGGGTCAGAATGTTGCTGGTGGTAAGGGCTGAGGTGGTGAAGTAAACCACCCCAGCAAACCCCTTCGGAACCAAGGAAAGCCCGCCAGAGGTCGAGAGAAGGAAGCCTGTGATGATGAGAGTGACGGAGGGGATGAAGAGGAAACCAGTGAGCAGGAGTTTTAGAAGGCCACTGATGCCCTGTGCATTGACGGGGGTGCATCTCTGCACGCCTCTCACCGTCAGCTCAAGCGGTGGGCGCGAGACATCAATGCCGTGGAGCCAGCGCCGGAGGCCTGAAAGCCGCTCAAATGGTCCCGTACGCCCATCATCTTTGACGAGGAGGATTATCCTAGCCGTACCACTGCGGTAGGATGCTTGCCATTGTTGGTCTTGATACGTCTGCAACCTATCTATAATTTATGAAGTATTCATGCTATTATATTATCCATCTTATATGTTTTATATGCATTTATATGATATTTTATATGATTTTTGGGACTAACCTATTAACCTAGAGCCCAGTGCCAGTTTCTGTTTTTCCTTGTTTTTGAGTTTTACAGAAAAGGAATACCAAACAGAGTGCAATTGACGTGCCAACTTTTGATGATTTTTTATGGACCAGAAGAAGCCCCTGGAGTAAAAGAATTGGGCCAGAAGAGTCCCGGGCTGTCCACGAGGGTGGGGGGTGCGCCCACCCCCCTGGGTGTGGGCCCCTACCTCGTGAACGACTCGGAGACCCTCCTGACGTGAAACCAATGCCAAAAATTCCTATAAATACAGAAACCCCCAGAAAATAACCTAGATCAGAAGTTCCGCCGCCGCAAGCCTCTGTAGCCATGAGAAATCAATCTAGGCCATCTCTGGCACCCTGCCGGAGGGGGCCATCATCACCGAAGGCCATGGAGGAGGATCCAGGAGGGGCCATCATCGCCATGAAGGCCAAGGACCAAAGGGAGAACCTCTCCAAATATAGGGGGAGGCCATGGAGGAGGAAGCACAAGGGGGAGAACCTCTCCTCCTCTCTCTTGGTGGCACCGGAGTGCCATCGAGAGGGGAATCATCGCCGTGGTGATCGTCTTCATCAACATCACCATCATCATCACCACCCTCATCTCTTTTACGCGGTCCACTCTCCCGCACCCCGCTGTAATCCCTACTTGAACATGGTGCTTTATGCCACATATTATGATCCAATGATGTGTTGCCATCCTACGATGTTTTGAGTAGATATCGTTTGTCTTTGGGTTGATTGATGATCAAGATTGGTATGAGTTGTATGTTCTATTTTGGTGCTGTCCTATGGTGCCCTCCGTGTCGCACAAGCGTGAGGGATTCCCGCTGTAGGGTGTTGCAATACGTTCATGATTCGCTTATAGTGGGTTGCTAGAGTGACAGAAGCTTAAACCCGAGTAAGGGAGTTGTTGCGTATGGGATAAAAGGGGACTTGATGCTTTAATGCTATGGTTGGGTTTTACCTTAATGATCTTTAGTAGTTGCAGATGCTTGCTAGAGTTCCAATCATACGTGCATATGATCCAAGAAGATAAAGTATGTTAGCTTATGCCTCTCCCTCATATGAAATTGCAATGACGACTACCGATCTTGTTAACAATTGCCTAGGATAATTCCGCACACCGATCCATCATTATTCCACACTAGCTATTTATAATACTTAGTAATATATTCTAACTTTACGATAACATCACCGACTTTTATATTTTAGCTCTCTGGTATCATGCAAAGTTATCCTCTTCATACCCACAACGTAGTTTTATTTCTCAGTGCTAGTTGGAAGCAAACGTTCGGTGTACGTAGAGTCATATCAGTGGCAGATAGGGCTTGAGAGAATATTGATCTTACCTTTAGATCCTTGTGGGTTCGACACTCCATACTTATCACTTCCACCATTGGAAATTGCAACAATGATTCCCTGCACTTGGGAATTATCAAGCGCTTTTCTGGCGCCGTTGCCGAGGAGCAATAGCGTGGGGTTGATATTCTCGTGTGTGCTTGTTTGCTTTCTTCACTAAGTAGATTTTGTTTTCCCTTTTTGTTTGTATTTAGTTGTGGGTGAAACATACAAAAAAATTAAAATAATTAAAATATATAAAAAAATACTTGCCTCTCATACCTAAAAAGTTTTTCAATAAGAGAAGTGATTGGGAAGTTATGCATTGAAGAAGTGAGGGTCGACCTTGAGCACTTGTGTTCATGCTCATGGAAACAATGTAGAATTTTTCATGGAAGTTTCTCTGTAAATAATTATCCCCTTGTGTATATATCCATTGTATTATAAAAATAATGTGCCAAGCTTTGGCTCTAGGATGATTAGATTGCTTGTTTACTATGTGCAGAACAAAAACAGAAACTTTGGCTGTAGCGCGTGATTTTACATTTTTTACTGGAAGGTCAAATGGGTCTGAAACTTTTTGCACATTACTTATGTAAATGTTTTTCAAATTTTCAAATGTATTTCATAATTTTGGGAGTTACAGAAGTTTACTAAACTTCCAGATTACTACAGACTGTCCTGTTTTAGACAGATTCTGTTTTTCGCGTGTTGTTTGTTATTTTGATGAATCCATGGCTAGTATCGGGGGGTATGAAACATAGAGAAGTTGGAATACAATATGTTTAACACCAATATAAATAAAGAATGAGTTCATTACATTACATTAAAGTGGTAGTTTGCTTTATTACACTAACGGTCTCACAAAGTTTTTGTTAAAGTTTTGTGTGGATGAAGTGTTCGAAGATCGAGGAGCTATCAATATGAGAAGAATAAAGAGAGGCAAGAGTTCAATATTGGGGATGCCCAAGGCACCCCAAGTAAATATTTCAAAGGATACTCAAGCATCTAAGCTTGGTGATGCCCCGGTTGGCATCCCATCTTTCTTCTTCAACAATTATCGGTATACCTCGGTTTTTGTTTTATTCACATGATTTTGTGTCCTTTGTGATTTTCTTTTTCTTTAAGAACCATGCTAGTATGAGATAGCCCTTCATTGATTTATAGAATACTTCATGTGTTTCACTTATATCTTTAAGTATGATCTTATAGAATTGCTCTTTGTGCTTCACTTAAATCATTTGAGTATGGTTTTATAGAATGCTTCGTGTGCTTCACTTATATATTTTGAGCTTGGGTATTGGTTAGTCTATATTAATTTTAGAATGCTCCATGAAATTCACTTATATCTTTTGGATTATGAATAATACTATAATCTAAAGTGGGTTTGGAAGAGTGTCAACTTTAGGAATTAGTGATCCCACTATTCCGAATGAGAAGAATTTTGCTTATGTGGAGAGCAAAAAAATTTCTATGTTTATAGATCATGAAAATAATGCTTTATGTGAGGGTTATATTGATTAATTCATTCATGAGGATAGTGAAAAATATTGTGAGGGAGGAATATATGCTTGTAGGAGTTGCAATAATATCAAGTTTCCTCTCCATGTGCTTAAAGTTTTGAAGTTATACTTGTTTTGCCTTCATATGCTAGTTGATTCTTGTTCCTATAAATTATGTGCTCACAAAATCCCTAGGCATAGGAAGTGGGTTAGATTTAAATATGCTAGTCCTAGTATTCATGATGCTCTCTTTATGTTTCAATTTTTATCTTTTATGTGAGCATCATTGAAATCATCATGCCTAGCTAAAAGGCATTAAAGAAAATCGCTTGTCGGGAGACAACCCAATATTTATATTTACTTTTTTTGTGTTTACATGATTAAGATACCGTAGTAATCATGTTTTATAGCTTTGGTTTCAATAAAGTGCCAAGTAAGACCTTTGGGAAGACTTGGGTGAAAGTTAATGTGATCTTGCTGTAAAAAACAGAAACTTTGCGCCCACGAGATTAGCTGCCATTTTTTACAGAAGGGCGCTTTTGAGTTGATTCTTTTTTCAGAAGATTAATAGACAAATTCCTCAAGTACACCAATTTATTTATAATTTTTGGAGTAGCAGAAGTATGGTTTCTGTTCAGATCATTACAGACTGTTCTGTTTCTAACAGATTCTGTTTTCATCGCATAGTTTGCTTGTTTTCTAGTTTCTATGGCTTATATTTCTCAATATAAATTGTAGAAATGATATGGTACAGTAGGCATTGTGTGAGAACAATTATGAACCTTGTCTTTGATAGTAGCAAAGTGAATGGTTTCCTCTTTATCAAACTAACCTATCTCACGAAGTTCCGTTATGTTTTGTGTGATTGAAATTTTCAAGCTTTGGGTGAGATATCGATATGAGGAGAATAAGGAGTGGAAATACCCTAAGCTTGGGAATGCCCAAGGCACCCCAAGGTAATATTCAAGGAAGACTCGAGCGCCTAAGCTTGGGGATGCCCCGGAAGGCATCCCCTTTTTTGTCTTCAAAACTATCGGTAATCGAGCACCACCTTGTTGTCTGCCACATGCCCGACCTGTCAAGCAAAAAGTCCGGAAGCAGGCCTTGGAGAGCCAGTCGTTCATTGCGGAAGAGATCAAGAAACTTGAGGCAGCTAGTTTGGTCAGAGGAGTGGTGCATCCAACATGGTTGGCAAATTTAGTGGTAGTCCGGAAGGCTAACGGGAAGTGGAGGCTTTGCATTGATTTCACAGATCTCAACAAGGCTTGCCCGAAGGACTCGTTTCCCTTGCCGCGTATTGATCAGATTGTGGATTCCACTTCAGGTTGTGATTTTCTCTCCTTTCTGGATGCATATTTTGGGTATCACCCAATCTTCATGTCCAAGGAAGATGAAGAGAAGAAGTCGTTCATCACTCCATGTGGTACGTACTGCTTTGTCCGCATGCCATTCAGATTAAAGAGTGTCGGGTCCACTTTTGCAAGGGCAGTCCAGATTGGTTTTGAGCCACAGCTGCACAGAAACATACAAGCCTATATGGATGACATTGTGGTCAATACCAAGGATAGAGCCACCCTTATTCATGATTTGGAGGAGACATTTGCTAATCTGCGCAAGAGCAATTTGAAGCTCAACCTGGAGAAGTGTGTATTTGGTGTTCCCTCTGGCAAGTTGCTCGGGTTCTTTGTGTCCCATCGCGGGATCGACACGAACCCCGACAAGATAAAGGCTATCGAGCAGATCCAAGCGCCAAGGACAGTTAAGGATGTGAGGTGTCTAACAAGATGTGTTGCCGCGCTAAGCAGATTCATATCCAAGTCTGCCGAGCGTGCCTTGCCGTTCTTCAAATTTTTTAAGAAAGCAGAGCCTATGAAGTGGACCCCGGAAGCAGATGCAGCTTTGCAAGAGTTGAAGGCCTATTTGTCCTCTGTGCGTACCTTGGTTGCTCCCAAACCCCAGGAGCCGTTGTTGCTGTACTTAGCGGTAACCAACCAACTGGTCAGTGCAGCCTTGGTCACACAGCGAGAAGTAGATGGGGCAGAAAGTGAGCAGAGACCGGTAGAGTCAGAGAGTGAGTAGAGGCCGGCAGAGTCAGAGAACGATCATGACCGCAGTAAGCACGGCAGCAAGGGCAACCCCAAGGACGCGGCAAGGAAGAAAGTGGTGCATCGCCCAGTGTACTTCATCAGCTCCCTGTTACAGGGGCTAGGTCGAGGTACTCTAGCGTGGAAAAGTTGATTTTTGTCCTCATCATGGCCTCAAGGAAACTGTGCCACTACTTCCAAGCCCACGAGATCACGAATGTCACTCGTTTCCCGTTGCAAAGGATACTCCGAAACCCTGAGGCTATAGGCAGAATAGTGGAGTGGGCTTTGGAGTTATCCAGCTTTGGTTTGAAGTTTGAAAGCACGTCAACCATTCAGAGCAGGGCATTGGCAACTTTTATTGCAGAATGGATGCCAACTCCTGATGAGGAAGTGACAGAGACAGTTATCCCCAACAAGTAATCACCCCAAGAATGGATTATGTATTTTGATGGTGATTTTTCCCTACAAGGTGCAGGAGCTAGAATGCTTCTTGTTGCCCCCTGCGGGGAGCACTTGAAGTACGTCGTCCAAATGCATTTTTCCCGGGAAGAAGCAACCAACAATACATCAGAGTATGAAGGGCTCCTTGCCGGGCTCAGGATTGCAGCTAAATTGGGAATCAAGAGACTGATCATTCGAGGAGATTCACAGCTTGTGGTGAGACAAGTTAACAAGGATTACCAAAGTCCATTGATGGAGGCATACGTCGAGGAAGTGAGGAGATTGGGGGAGCACATTGACGGATTGCCAACAGAGCACGTACCTCGTGCGGAAAACAACATTGCTGATCATCTATCAAAGTGTGCTGTGCAGAAGCTTCCTGTGGAACCAGGGACTTTTGTTCTCCATCTCACTCAGCCCTCCGTATCCCCAGCAAAAATGGCCTGGAAAAGGAGAAAGTTGGACACCGGTAAGCCTCTCCCGGTAGAGTCGTCCGCTCCTGGCAGAGACCCTGCTGGAAACAACTCCTCGCAGCCTGTCGGACGACCCCCTCCAACCGGGCCCATGGACCCCGCGAACGAGGCTTGTGCTCCCGCAGCAAATGAGGTGCCGCTAGTCCTCGTTGCCGAGTGCTAGGCTCCAACTTGGGCAGGGCACATTGTCCACTTCCTCCAAAGCGGAGAGCTTCCCGGCAACCAAGATGAAGCTGAAAAAGTAGCCCGGAGGGCTAGTATCTATCAGTTTGTCAATGACACTCTATACAGAAGGAGGCCCAACGGTGTGAAATTGAAGTGTGTCTACCGGAAAGAAGGAAAGGAATTGCTGGCTGAGATACACAAAGGCATGTGCGGCTCCCACATTGGATCAAGGGAATTAGTTGGGAAAGCATTCCGGCAAGGATTCTATTGGCCCACAGCCCTCAAAGATGCGGTCGAGCTAGTCACGAAATGTGAAGCCTGCCAGTTCCATTCCAAGAAAACCCACCTGCCTGCCGAAGCTCTTCAAACAATCCCTGTATCATGGCCATTTTCGGTGTGGGGGCTCGATATCCTTGGCCCCTTCCCCCGAGCAATCGGGGGCTTTGAATTCTTGTTCGTTGCTATCGACAAGTTTACATAGTGGCCGGAAGTAACTGCCGTGAGAAAGCTGACTGCTCAGTCAGCTATCGAGTTCTTGAAATATCTGGTGTGTCGTTTTGGAGTTCCTGCAAGGATCATTACTAACAACGGCACCCAGTTCACGAGTCGCGCCTTCATGCAATATGTTCATGCCCTTGGATGCAAGATCTCATTTGCCTCTATGGCACACCTCCGGAGCAATGGACAAGCTGAGAGGGCGAAAGCTGAAATGCTGCATGGACTCAAGACAAGAACTTTTGATACGCTGCAGAAGCACGGCAGACGGTGGATCGAGGAGCTGTAGGTAGTTCTCTGGTCCCTCAGAACAACACCAAACCGAGCTACCAGGCAGACTCCTTTCTCCCTGGTCTATGGGGCAGAAGCAGTTATCCCCACGTAACTCATTGACGGGTCGCCTCCAGTGCATGCTTATGATGAAGTAGCGCAAGATCAACACCGGCGTGCTGACGCTGTGCTACTCGAGGAGAACCATCTCTGTGCTGCTACGCGTGCTGTATGCTATCAGCAAGCCCTGCGTCGCTATCATAGCCGCAGGGCTCATTCCAGTTGTTTTGAGGAAGGTGACATTATCCTTAGGTGCGTTCAGTCCGCCAAGGGTACAAACAAGCTGTCACCAAAGTGGGAAGGCCCTTACTAGGTAGTACGAGTCACCAGACCTGGCGCAGTCCGTCTCGAGACCAGAGATGGCACTCGGTTGCAAAACTCATGGAATATTGAGCATCTCTGCAAGTTCAACCCGTAAGGCGCGGCTATCGGGCCCTACCCGGCAGCCACCCATTTGTACAGGCCTTGCCCCAGCTGCATGTAACCCCTTGTACAAAGCCGAGGCGATGACCCGTGCAAGAGAAAATAAAGAAGCGCTATGGGGGGCCCCCAACCAAGATCGCATGCATGCATGAGCATTCCAAGGTCACTTCATAAGCATTTCATGAGCATTTGCATATGCATATATATATGGTTGCATCCAACATTCATTCTCATCTGCATGAAGCTGCAGGTTCTTGCCGTGAACTTGGCTTCGACAAGGAGTTGAGAAGATTGCCCGGCACTGCGATCCCCGGCAAGCCAAATAGATAAGTTCTACCTCCTAAACGTTAGTGTTCTGTAAGCTATAACTTGTGCATAAGAAAACCTCACCACTATTTTGAAACTTAGGTGCTCCCATCCCTGGCTCGAACGTTGCTTCGAATAGGATGGTTGTAGTGGCCTTTGGTAAAAAGAAGTTGGCGGGGGGCTGGTCCCTTTGTCTGTTCCCCGGCAGATGTGATTCTCCAGCAGATAAAAAGGGTGCCAGCAGGATAGCTTGTTGGGAAAACTCATTCATTCACATTAAAGTGGCATCTCACCTCTGCATGGACATACACATGAACGGGGTCCCGACAAGGTTCAACTTTTTCATTAATATGCTGATATACAAGTACAAGCATTACAAAACACAAATACGGACTGGAGAGATTACATTATTTGAATTAAAAGTTGGGGAAGTGCCTACATGTTAAAGATTGAAAAAAGGTAAGTGCCTTGTAATGCCTATGCTCCTATCCATCTCCTACAGGAAGAGGTCGAAGAGGCCGGAGGAGGGCATATCTGGGACATGGCACCTCCCAAGGATCAGGACAACACCGCTCCCCAGCAAGGAGAAAGAAACCAAAGGGCAGGCGTGGATGGTGATGCTGCCGGAGGACCAGATGGGAGGCACGGAGTCACTGGCAAACACGACTCGTCAGAACGGTCGTCCCCGTTCTTAAAGCGTCGTGGGTTGCCGCTGCCGTCCGCATCACTACCACTCGAATACCTCGGCGCGGCCATCATGCTAGACATCGTGCTCTCTGGGTCTTCCCATAGAGAGCATGGTCGTCCCCGGAGCCCTGGCGTTAGAAGTCACTGCACGTCCCGGGGACGTATATGAGAACAAGAAGCCCTCCTGCACGGCAAGAAGAGGACGGCTGGGAGGAGTCAGATTCGCCTCTGCTAGCGACGAATCTCTTCATTGACTCCTCTCCAGCGCCACGAAGGGAAGAAGAACGGGGAGCGACCGACTACCATGCGGCAGGCCCGCCTCGAGCCTTGACGTGGTGTCGTTCGCGTCCCCTCCCACTGTAGTCGGGGCCACGGGCAGTCGGGCAGTGAACGCACCGGAGTTGCCACCCCCGGTGTTGTCGTCGCACCGCCCGAATCCCCATTTCAAGCCCAGGAGAAGCTTGAAGACGGAGCCCGAGCCACGACCCCAGGCTCTTTTTCCTACCATAACCAGTAGAAGCAAAAGGCAGAGGAGGAAGAATGCAAGGATGGGTGACTCTGTCCTCCTCCTCCACCCCTCCATTTATAGGCGGGGCCGGAGAGGAGAGCTGCTCCCTCAACGGGCGGCCACCATCCCCCTCCGCCAATTCAAGCGACCGGGCCCTCTCCTTGATGATCTCCCACGCCACGTGCCTCCGTTACCTACCAATCGCGATGCATGCAGCATACGTGGCTAAGGATAGGGACGTGGCGGGAAGAGTGAATTGGCAGTTTCTACCCCGTGCGTTAAAGTCATTCACCGGCCATTACTAGAGCGGCCACACCACTAGTGGCTTTAAGCGACGCGCGGAGAAACCGAAAACTGGCCCGGAATCAAGACTAGTGAAGAAGCAAAGAAGACCTCGAGAGAGCAGCCTCTTCAGCAACCCCGCCTGTGCACTTATTAGGCCCTACCCCGACGACACTCGGCAGCGCGTTCGGGGTAGGCCTCGGGGCTTCTGTCGGTGCAACAAACCCTGGGTCTGTTGCCCTGACTGTGCACAAGCACGGGATCAAGATTGGAGCACCAACCCAAGTCAGAGTACAAGAAACCAAGAGATTCAAAGGACCAACAAGTAGATCAAAGGGACCAAGACCAAGCCAGAGAAGCAAGATATCGCCAAGAGAAAGGCCTCCTTTGCCGGGCAGGCGAGCCCGGCAAAGGGCGAGACGACCCCTAGAAGAAGACAGCCAAGGCGTCCCGGCGGGGCTTGTCGGGACTCACGGAGGCAGAACCACCTCACCAATGACTCCACCAGGACCCATGTCGTCGATCATTGCGGTGTCAAGCCGCAGAGTGACTAAGTGGCAGCCATTCACCACATGGCATCCTCCCCCTACAGGAAAACCCATAGGTGACACCCGTCCTGCGACGTGTCAAGCGAACAGGCGCAGAGCTGGCAAGATAGCCCGGCAAGCCTTGCCGGGCAACCAGTGATGTGACTTTGAGCGGTGCATTTAATGCGCCCCTGTCAGCCCGTAGAGTTAGGTATGATAGCATTGTTGCTATCATATCAGTGCATAAGGACATTGTGGTGACCCCTTGATCTATAAAAGTAGGCCCGTGGGAACCGTAGAAATGGTTAGAAGGTTGGATAACTCACACCCCCGTACGCGCGTAGTCGCTGCCGCCATGAGGCGACCCCTGTCGGGCAAGTGTACTATGCTCCACCACCAACTTTCCACCATCAATCAACCAAAGCAGGAGTAGGGTTTTACGCCTCGCGGCGGTCCGAACCTGGGTAAAACTTCCCGCGTGATCTTTGTCGTGCTGCCCCACGCTCGTCTGCTCTTTGTGCAATGCGACGCCCCCCTGCCGAACTAGCAAGGGGTCTCCTGGTCCTATAGGTGGCCGTGGTTTCCCGCGACAAAGACGGGGAAGGTGGGTGGTGGGGCGTCAGGTCGGAGTATGATGGCGTGGATGCCTTCGCCTCTGACTGGCGACCTGCTGCCTCGTTTTTCCACTATTCCCCTCCCTCCCCGGCACCATCATCACCAGCCTCCTTGGGTGATAGCTGGGGAGGGATGTTCCCTTGGTTCCTTCACCTCCCCTCCAGCAGTCCTCCGGCTGAGCTTTGGTGGATGACTCCACCGGTGCTCAAGCCGGGGCTTTTCTTGCTGGTCCTGGAGGTGGCGACCACGGGAAAGCGCTCTGCCCTCCGTGCCCCTCCTTCGCAGCCTCACTACTATGGATATTGTCAGGCCGCGCCCTGCAGGGCCACTATGGGACCGGGATGGGCTCCTGCTTGGGTGCCCTTCTCGTGTTTTCCTCCTTCCACCGCAATGCCTGGTGGAGGGAAAATGAAAAGAGGAGATTACATGGCACTTACCTTTTTTCAATCTTAAATCTATAGGCACTTGCGAATTTTTTTATCAAATAATGTAATCTCTCGAGTCCATGTCTATGTTCTGTAAGGTTTGTACTTGTATTATCAACATATTAATGAAAAAGATGAACCTTGCTGGGAGCCCGTGCATGTATATGTCCATGCAGAGCTGGAATACCTCTTTACCTTAAGTAAATGATTTGTCCCCGGCAGGCTATCCTGCCAGTACCCTTTTGATTTTGTTGTCGGAGAACTTAGCCTACCGAGCAAAAAATAATGGCACCAGCCCCCTCGCCAACCTCCTTTCACAAAAGGCCACTGCGACCACCCTGGCTGAAGCAACATTCAAGTCAAGGATGGGAGCACCTAAGTTTCAAAGAGCGGCAAGGTTCTCTCATGCACAAGTTTCAGCTTAAAGAACACTTATGGACAAGATGTAGAACTTATCTTTTTGGGTTGCCGGAGATCGCAGTGTTGGTCCATCTCCCTAACTCCTTGTAGAGGCCAAATTCATGGCAGGAACCTACAGCCTCATGCATATGGGAATGATGGAAGATGTGACCTCATCTATATGCATATGCAATGCTCATGGAATGCTTATGCAATGCTCTTGAAATGCTTATGCACGCATGCAACTCTGTCGGCCCCCCAGTGCTTTGTTTATTTCTCTATTTGTTGAGGGTCTGCGCCTAGCTTTGTACAAGGGGTTACATGGAACAGAGGCAAGGCCTTTACAAAAGGGTGGCTGTCGGGCAGGGCTGATAGCCGCACCTTATGGGTAGAACTTGCGGAGATGCTCAGTATTCCATGAGTTCTGCTATTGAATGCCGACTACGGTCTCCAGATGAACTACGCCAGGTCTGGTGAGTCAAACTACCCAGTAAGGGCCTTCCCACTTCGGCGTCAACTTGTTTGTACCCTTGGCGTACTGAACGCGCCTAAGGACAAGGTTTCCTTCCTCAAAACACCGGGCATGAAACCTGTGGCTGTGATAGCGACGCAGGGCTTGCTAATAGCATGCAGCACACGTAGCAGCATAGAGAAGGTTCTCCTCGAGTAGCACAACATCGTCACGCCGGTGCTGATCTTGCACTACTTCATCGTAGGCAAGCACTTGAGGCAACCGTAAATGAGTTCCGTGGGGATAACTGATACGTCTCCAACGTATCTATAATTTTTGATTGTTCCATGCTTTTATATTATCATTCTTGGATGTTTTGCAATCATTTTATAGTCATTTTATGTCACTTTTTGTTACTAACCTACTGACATAGTGCCTATTGCCAGTTGCTACTTTCTGCATGTTTTTTAAATCGCAGGAAATCAATACCAAACGGAGTCCAAACGCAGCGAAACGTTTTGTGGAATTTTTATGGACCAGAAGACATCGAGTGGGCCGGAGAAGCAACTCGGGGGTGTCCCGAGGGGGCACAACCAACCAGGGCGCGCCTGCAGGCCCAGGCACGCCTAGGTGGGTTGTGCCCACCACGGTGCCCTCCTGCACCACCTCTTTGCTCTATAAATACCCAAATATTCCAGAAAACCTAGGGGTGTCAACGAAAATCAATTCCAGCCGCCGCATGTTCCAGAAACCACAGATCCAATCTAGACACCATCACAGAGGGGTTCATCATGTCCATTGGTACCTCTCCGATGATGCGTGAGTAGTTCTTTATAGACCTGCGGGTCCGTAGTTAGTAGCTAGATGGCTTCGGCTCTCTCTTTTGATTCTCAATACAATGGTCTCTTGGAGATCCATATGATGTAACTTTGAGTTTATGATCAGATCTATCTCTTTATCGATGAAAGTTATTTGAGTCTTCTTTGATCTCTTATATGCATGATTGCTTATACCCTCGTATTTCTTCTCCGATATTTGGGTTTTCTTTGATCTATTTATCTTGCAATGGGAAGAGGTGCTTTGTAATGGGTTCGATCTTACGGTGCATGATCCTAGTGATAGAGGGAACCGACACGTATGTATCATTGCTATTAAGGATAACAAGATGGGGTCTATTTCTACATAAATAGATCTTGTCTACATCATGTCATCGTTCTTATTGCATTACTCCGTTTCTCTATGAACTTAATACACTAGATGCATGCTGGATAGCGGTCGATGTGTGGAGTAATAGTAGTAGATGCAGGCAGGAGTCGGTCTACTAATCTTGGACGTGATGCCTATATAATGATCATTGCCTAGATATCATCATGATTAATTGAAGTTATATCAATTGCCCAACAGTAATATGTTTACCCACCACTTGCTATTTTTCTTGAGAGAAGCCACTAGTGAAATCTACGGGGTCTCTTCTTTATTATATTTTCCTTTGCGATCTACCTTTATTTGCTTTTATTTTCAGATCTATTAAACCAAAAATACAAAAATACCTTGCTGCACTTTATTTTATTTGCGATATATTTATCCAATCTATTACAACTTTATCCCGTCCTTTTGCCAATTTTTGGTGCTGTTATCCGAAAGGGATTGATAACCCCTTTAACACAAAAAAGGGATATGAACTCCTAGGCTCCTAGGCAACTCCAAGGCGATCTTGCGCCGGTGGCCACTCCGGCCCCGGCGGCCACCCTCCTCCTCCTGTCGGCGGCCGCTCCGGCCACGGCAGCCACTCTCCTCACATGATGGCTCCCTTTTCGCTCAACTTTTATCGCGGCAGAAAGTTTCAAGCAGATATGAGATCCAAGTTTGGCATCCGGTGGTGTTTTCACCTGGTTTTCGTCAACGGGAATTCACCTTGGTGGTTTCTTTCTGCCGCTCAACTTTCAAACTTTATGTGCACACGGTTAGTGTTTCCCTCCTTGCCGTGTTCGGTAGATATGCTCAAGGCTTTAGGGTTCGTCTTTTGAGAGATAGAAATTTCAAGTTTTCGATTGCTTCAAAGTCTGTTGGTTTTGAGTACTACAATGCGGGTAGAATTGTTGAACAAGATTTTGAGGTGGTTTTTAGCCTGTGGAATTTTGGTGGTCCGAATTGGCATAGGGAAGAACTTTCTTATTACAATGAGCTTGATAAGGAGTGGACTTCGGTCGGCAGGCATGGCAAGGCCGTGTCTAGCAACTCCGGTGATCGCCGGATGTCGGGTGGTAGGTGCGACATATGCCAACGGGTGGCTTATCATTGTGGGAGCCAGTAAGACGTCGCCGGTGCCTGGAAATGGGATGAGGCGAAGACATGCACGCCGGCGAATCTTACCCAGGTTCGGGGCTCTCCGTGGAGATAACACCCCTAGTCCTGCTCTGTGGGGTCTCCGCATGATCACTAGATCAAAACGAGTAGCTACAAGTGCTCCTTGAGCTGTCGGATTCGAGGGAGAAGAAGAGCAAGGCTAGCTCTCCCTTTCCTCTCTATACGGTGTGTGTGTAACTCTATCAGACCAACCCTTTGCATGGGTGCCCCGGGGGGTTTATATAGGCCTACCCCCCGGGGGTACAATGATAATCCGGCTGGGCGCGGGTCCCAGCCGTCAGTGTCTGTGTTCGCCGGCTTCTCCGCCGGCCATTGGGGCCCGCCGACTGGTGGGTCCCGCCGGCTGCCGGCCTCTTGGTCGACAGGCCGGCCCCATCGCTTGGGGGTCTTGTCGGTGGCTGGTTAGTGTTGCCTTGCCCCTGACGACGAGGGCTTTGTCGAGGTAAGCGTGGCTACAGTGTGCCGCCTTGCGGGCCCTCACTGTTGCCTTACCTCGTCTTGTCTGCTTAATGTGGCACATGTTTCGAGGGAGGGGGTAGCTGGCTCCCGGGGGCCGGCTACACCCCTGGCCGACTGGGGGAGGCCGGGCCGCCTTCGTGCATCTCTCTGGCTAAAGGGGCCCGCAGCCCGTGGGCCGTACTGTCGTCTGTCGTGGATGACGTTGAGGCCAACATGGCTACAGTGCCGAGCCGGACGGGAGATGGCTGACCCGTACGGCGTCCTGTGGGCATGCCTGCTTCGGGATTCGGGGATAGTGGGCCGTACTGCGACCACGCCCCGTCTTGTCACCGTTATGTGGGCATAGTTTTGGTGCGTGCGGTCTTGGCCGGCTTGTTGGAGTCGGCGTTCTTCATGGCCGGCTTTTGGGAGTCGGTGTTCTTCACGGCCGGCTTTTGGGAGTCGGTCCTTTTGGAGCAGGCTTCCTGGAGTCGGCCATCTTGTAGCTATCTTGGGGGAGGTTTCTGGGAATGGGTCCCCTTCTGAGAGTCGGCCCCTGGGATAGCCGGCCGGGGAAAGGCAGCCCCGTGCTTCGAATGCTTGAAGGCTCAAATGGCCTGATAATTTCTTGAGAAGCCAGGGGGAGTCGGTTAGGCTACCCATGGCTATTTACTCCGACAGTAGTCCCCGAAGCTGATTGAGCTTCGAGGTGGGGTGGGAGTCGAGAAGCTCGGTCAGCTTCCTATCTTGACAAGCTGGCAGCTGGGAGCCGGCTTCGGCTAGGCGCGCCGTCTTGGCGAATTTTTTCGAAGTCGGAGGGCGGGAGTCTGCCAGCGCGCGCATCGGGCCGTGGGCCGGCCACTTGCCGCCTGCGAACCACATGGCATCCCTTGGCTAAAAAGCCTGCCAGCCCACGCGCGCGACGAGACATCACCGTAGGCCGGGGGCCCACCACTCCTATGCCCGGGCCCAGGCGCGGATTCTCTGCGGCCCAAAGCCGCTCGCACGTCTTCCTGCGGCGGTTTCGGCACGCCTTTAGGGCGTAATAATCGCGGGGCGTGGGGGAGTGGGTGCAGTTAATCCCACGTCTCACCCCACGCCTCGCCTCCTCGGCTTCACCGTGCGAAGCTATAAGTAGGGGGAGGGGGAAGCCGCAGGCACTCGCACGCCCCTCTCCTCTCCGCCATTTTCTTCCTTCTGCTCTTTTTTGCAAAAGCGCCTCGCCGCCGCACCGTTCGACCACTCGATTCTCCGCCGCCGCGCTCATTCTCGCCAGCCCTACGCCGCGATGCAGTACGGCCGGGATTGGGACGGCTCCAACGTCCACGAGGATCACGTCGAGTTCCTCCGCAAGACGCGGCGGCTGCCCGGTGCGGACAAGGTGCGGGTCCGTCTCGCGCCGGAGAAGGAGGTCACGCCGGAGCCGGAGGAAGGCGAGCGGGTAGTCTTCCGCTCGCATTTCTTGCGCGGCATCGGCTTGCCCACGAGCGCCTTCTTCCGCTCCTTTCTCGAGTTCTACCAACTCCAGCCGCACCACCTTACCCCGAACACGGTGGTGCTGCTGTCCGCCTTCGTCACCTTGTGCGAAGGCTACCTTGGCGTCCTCCTCACCCTCGAGCTCTGGGGGGAGTTCTTCCAGTCCAAGCTGGGCACGCGCATGCAGGGCGTGCCGGCTCAGAGTGGCGCCTTCATCGCAATGCGGAGGGTGACAGCCGACAACCCCTTCCCCGTCATCACGCTGATCCAGTCGATGAAGCTATGGCAGAAGTCATACTTCTATGTGAAGAACGTCGCCCCGCAGGGCGACTACGTCAATCTGCCGGCTTACGAAGCCGGCCCGCCGGCGGGTAGGCGGCCCCAGTGGTCCTATCGGGCCGTGACGCTGACGCCGGCTGGAGCCGCAGCTCTCGCCCGACTACGGGTGATGATCCAGTCGGAGGGCCTATCAGGGCCCGACCTGCTGGCCGCCTTCGTCACACGCCGGGTGCTTCCCCTCCAGAGTCGCCCACATCTGATCTGTCAGATGAGCGCCAGCTCGATCCGACTCGGATGTGCAACAAAGACATGCCGCACGACGAAGTGGCCCATATGGTGAACTACCTTGCGAACTGCAAGCTCTTCGTAGAGTGGCAGTTTGGCAAGGAGCCATATTGCCGAGCTCACCCGCCGCCCACGGTATGTTCTCTTTTTCTCTTTCTCCTCTCACAGTTTTGTCGCCGATTTCCTTTGGCCGAGTCTGACCAGTCCGCTTTTCTCGACAGAGCCCTCTTCTTTGGCCTGCAGGCGGGTCGTACGCGGAGCGCCGATTCGTCCCCGACTGGGCGGAGCACGATCTGGAGGACCCCGACTTGGGGGCGGCCGCTATGGACGACAACACCGGGGCGGGCGGCAGCCAAGCCGGCGGCGAGGCAGGCGACTCCGGGCTTGGAGTCAGCTTCGACGATTGGCCGGATGATGATGAGGCGGAGGTCGTCCCACGCCGCCAGCCGGCGTCTGGCCACGGCGCGGGTTCCTCCGCCGCGCCGCCTGCTCGGGGCAGCGGGCAAAAGCGTCGTGCCGCGCCGGGCTTGTTCGGCAGTCGGCCGAAGAAGCCCAGAGGCGGGGCAGCGGCGACCAGGCGGGAGGAGGCGGCCGCGAAGGCGGCCCGCTTCCCAAGGCGGTGAAGCAGCCGCAGACGGTGTCGGCGTAAGTATATACTCCTTCGTGTATTCTTTTTTCTTTTCACTGGTAGCTCCTGAGTCCTTGTCTTTTCTCCAAAAAACCAGGGCTCCATTGTCGCTCGAGCGGGCTGCTGCCGCCTCCGTCGTTGGGTCGCCGGGAGGATCTGGGAGGACTACTCGCCGCGTGGACCCCCGTGCCACCTCCGTCGTTTTCTCTTCTTTCTCTTTCTTTCTTGCACAGAGTACTTCCCTGGCTACTCTACCGCCGCCAATCAGATCATCAAGGCCCGCCGCGAAGCACAGAGGCAGGCTGGCGCCGAGTTTGCGCCAAACGCTCGCCGGTCACTGGAGGAGCAGCTCTTGGCGATCCAAGCCCGCCTCCAGCCGGCTCATCGCTTGCTCCGCCGGCTTCAACGTGTCGGGGCGCAGATGTTGGCCGCCCTCTGGCCTGGCGAAGTGGTTCCCCGCACCCCTAGTTGGACTGCCGACTGGCTGGAGGTGGCGGTCGGCCGCTTCGAAGCCTGGAAGGCTTCTGCGGCTCGGTCCGGCGCCAGGCGGGCGCTGGAGTTCGTCCAGGCCTGGTATCCCGGGCTGAGTCTGGACCAGCTGGCCACTTGGCGGCAGCAGGCCGACACGGAGCTAGAGCTGGCGCGGCCGGCTATCATCCGGCGGGCTTCAGCGATCGCCGACTACACCGATACCAGCGCCTTCGCCCCTGAGGTGGACGACAACGGTGTTGCCCAGCCGGAGGAATGGTTCGGGCTGAACCCGGCAGACAGCGAAGACTCGGCGGAGGAGATCGACTCTAGCGACGAGGGCGAAGAGGAGGAGGAGGAGGGTGAAGACGCCGGGCCGGATGGTTTAGCGGCTGGCCAGCCTCAGCTTGACCGTGCCTCCAGCAACACGGCAGGCGCGGGTTCACCGCCTGCCGCCGGCGATGATCAAGCCGAGACCCGCTAGTCGGCCACTCCTTCAGCTGGTGACGCCGTCTCCATCGACCAACCCGGCTCCCACACCGCGCCTTTAGTCTAGTCTGCTATCTTTATTTTCCTGTCTTATCTGTTTTAGAACAATATTTTGTTAAGTTTGCACAATTCCACCCACTGGGGGTGTATTCGAACTATGTTGATTGCCGGCCTGTTGGGGGCTTTATATGTAGATATGACTATGCATGTGTTTGGCTTTTCCTTGTTCTTCGCTTTTCATCCTTCTTCTGTTTCCTTTGCCGCCCTCCCTTGGTTGCCGCCTCCCCAGTCAGACAGTTGCTCTGCAAAATGTGGCTGGAGAAGTGCTTGGCCAGTTGGGAGGGCAAGTACTCTAGCTTTGTTGGATTATAGCGAAGTGTTTGGGAAGCCGGCCAGCCGGCTGTTCTGACAGCCGGCAAGCGTGGTTGGAGGCCGTCTTTTCGCTATACAAGTTCATTAGTCCTTAGCCGTTTTTCGTGTGGACATCCTTTCTGCCTTGGCTCTTGCTAGTCGGACAGTCGGTTCTTCGAGCTGCAACTTTCAACAAGAGAGGACTCGGGAGCCGGCACACTACTTGTCTGACTTCAGGTAGAACTTTAATATAGCTTAAGGCGGCCAGTCCCCGGGCCGACTAGTCGAACCCGGTGCCAGACCAAAAATCAAATGTAATAATACATTCATGGATATGACACTCGTCACTCATAGATAAATGAAGGCAGTCCCCGAGTGCCCCTCGGGGGGCCTGTTGTTTTCGTACTTAATACAAAAGGGTAGCATGATACATACTGCTTTTAACTGTAAAATCTTCTCAGGAGGTTCGCGTTCCATGGTCGCTCCGACTCCTTGCCAGAATCATCCCTCTTGCGTGCTCTTGGTTTTTGCGCGTCGATCAGGTAGTAGGAGTCGTTGCCTAGTGCCTTGCTGATGACGAAAGGGCCTTCCCAAGGGGCCGAGAGCTTGTGCTGGCCGGCTGTTCGCTGGATCAGCCGAAGCACAAGGTCGCCCTCCTGGAAAGATCTTGGCTTGACCTTGCGGTTGTGGTAACGGCGCAACCCCTGCTGGTAGAT
Source organism: Triticum aestivum (assembly GCF_018294505.1). Lineage (NCBI taxonomy): Eukaryota > Viridiplantae > Streptophyta > Magnoliopsida > Poales > Poaceae > Triticum > Triticum aestivum. The sequence continues at coordinate 193,512,176 of NC_057805.1, read as the reverse complement.
GGCGGACCGGCTGAGTGCTAACAGCCGGCCTTCTTCCAGCAGGTCGACACCGTCTTCTCGGCTTCCTTGGCCTCCGCCTCCGTGTACATGGTGACCCGAGGCGAGTCGAACTCGATGTCGGTTGGGATGACAGCCTCGGCACCATATACAAGGAAGAACGGAGTGAAGCCGGTTGACTTGTTAGGGGTAGTACGCAGACTCCAGAGGACAGCCGGCAGCTCATCGAGCCAGCAGCCGGCCGATCGCTCCAGTGGTACGACCAGTCGGGGCTTGATGCCGGAGAGGATGAGTCCATTTGCTCGCTCGACCTGGCCGTTTGACTGCGGGTGGGCAACGGACGCTAAGTCCAGTCGGATACCCTGCGTCGCGCAGAAACGTGCCAGTGCTCCTTTGGCAAAGTTTGTGCCGTTGTCGGTGATGATGCTGTGCGGTACGCCGTACCGAGTAGTGATGTCGGTGACGAACGTCACGGCAGTCGGCCCGTTCAGCTTCTTGATCGGCTTCGCTTCGATCCACTTGGTAAACTTGTCCACGGCGACAAGCAGATGTGTCAAGCCGCCGCGGGCTGTCTTGAATGGGCCCACCATGTCCAGTCCCCAGACGGCAAAGGGCCAGGTGAGGGGAATGGTCTTGAGTGCAGAAGCCGGCAGGTGTTGCTTGGAACTGAAGACTTGGCATCCTCTGCAGCTCTTGACTATCTCTTTGGCATCTTCCAAAGCAGTCGGCCAAAAGAAACCGTGGCGGAAAGCTTTGGCCACAAGTGATCTTGAGGCTGCGTGGTGGCCGCATTCGCCTTGATGGATATCCTTGAGGATTGCCACTCCTTTCTCTGGCTCGACGCAGCGCTGGAAGACTCCAGTGACACTGCGCTTGACAAGCTCTCTGTTTATTATTGCATATGCTCCGGCTCGTCGTTGCACTAGTCTTGCTGAGATCTCATCAGCCGGCAGCTCTCTGTTGACTAGGAATTTGAGGATGGGCTGGGCCCATGATGGAGCTGTGACTTCTTCTACTGTTAGTACGGCCACCATGACTCGGGTGGGTGGGTCGGGTGGCGTGGAATTGGAGTCGGCCACCGCTTCTTGTGTTGCTGCAGTCCCCGGGCCGACTGCTGCAGTCCCCGGGCCGGGTTCTGAAGTCCCCGAGCCGGGTGCGACTACGGCAGTCCCCGGGCCGGTTGTCGAAGTCCCCGTGCCGCCTGCGGGGTTCCTCCAGTCGGATCCGGCTGCATCGGGGACAGGCGGTACGAAGATAGAGTCCGACTCTGGAGACGGCTTGATGGACGGCTTGAGGAGGCGCTGGAGGGAGACACCGGTTGGTATAGCCTGTCGGGTGGAGCCGATCCGTGCCAGGGCATCTGCTTGGTCGTTGTCGGCCCTTGGTACGTGAAGGAACTCGCACCCTTCGAAGTACCCACTGATCTGCTGGACGAGGAATCGATAGCTCGCCATGTTTGCATCCTTGGCGTCCCAGTCGCCAGATGACTGCTGGACCACCAAGTCTGAGTCGCCATAACACAGGATCCGGCGTATGCCGAGTTCTTTGGCTAGCCGGAGCCCATGTATGAGCGCCTCGTACTCGGCCACGTTGTTGGAGGCGGCGAAGTGGATTTGCAGCGTGTATCTGAGTTTGTCGCCTTTGGGAGAGGTGAGGACGATGCCGGCTCCCAAGCCGGTGCGCATCTTGGACCCGTCGAAGTGCATCCGCCAATGGGTAGAGTCGGGAGCCGGCGGTAGGTACTGGGTCTCGGCCCAGTCGACGAGGAAGTCGGCCAACGCTTGGGACTTGATGGCGGTGCGGGGTTGGTAGAAGATTGTGTACGGTGCCAATGCAATGGCCCATTTAGCCACCCGGCCGGATGCATCCCGGCTGCCTATGATCTCGGCAAGCGGGGCGGTGCACACGACCGTGATGGGATGCTCTTGGAAGTAGGGCTTCAGCTTCTTGGCGGCGAAGTACACCCCATAGCACATCTTCTGGTAGTGCGGGTAGTTTTGCTTTGAGCTGGATAGTACTTCGCTTAGATAATACACCGGCCTTTGGACTAGCTGGGCTTGGCCTTCTTCCGGGCGCTGGACCACGACAACTGTACTGACCACTCGGCTAGTCGCGGCAATGTAGAGGAGCATGGGCTCCTTCTCAGTCGGCGCCGCCAGGACAGGTGGAGTGGTCAGCATCTTCTTCAGCTCATGGAAGGCTTGGTCGGCTTGGTCATTCCACTCGAAGTGAGTGGACTTCTTCATGAGTCGGTACAGGGGAGAGCCTTCTCTCCTAGTCGGCTGATAAAGCGGTTTAAGGAGGCCAGGCACCCAGTGAACTTCTGCACATCTCGCAATTTGGTGGGAATCTCCATCCTCTCGATGACCTTGATCTTCACAGGGTTGCACTCGATGCCGCGTTCGGAGACCAGAAAGCCTAGCAGCTGGCCGGCTGGTACTCCGAACACGCATTTCTCGGGGTTGAGCTTGATCTGGAATCGGCGCAAGTTGGCGAATGTTTCTTTGAGGTCCTCCAGCAGGGTGCCGCGCTTCTCTGTCTTCACCACAATGTCGTCTACGTAGACGTGGACATTTATGCCGAGTTGCTTGAGGAGGCATTTCTGCATGCAACGCTGAAAAGTGGCACCGGCATTCCTTAAGCCGAATGTCATAGTCAGGTAACAGAAAGCTCCGAATGGTGTGATGAAGGCAGTCTTCAGGCGGTCTGCTGGGTCCAACTTGATTTGATGGTACCCTGAGTAGGCATCCAAAAAACTCAACAGCTCGCATCCGGCCGTGGAGTCTATCACTTGGTCAATCCGTGGCAAAGCAAACGGATCTTTGGGGCAGGCCTTGTTGAGGCTGGTGTAGTCTATACACATGCGCCACTTGTTGTTCTTCTTCAATACCAAGACTGGGTTGGCAAGCCACTCTGGAAAAAATACTTCCATAATAAAGCCAGCAGCGAGGAGCCGGGCTATCTCTTCTCCTACGATTCTTCGCTTCTCTTCTGACAGTCGGCGGAGGGGCTGCTTGACCGGCTTCGCGTCGGCTCGGACGTGTAATTTGTGCTCGGCGAAATCCTTCGGGACACCCGGCATGTCCTTTGGGGACCATGCAAAGACGTCTCGATTCTCACGGAGGAAGTCGACGAGCTCGCCTTCCTATTTACTGTCCAGGTTTGCCCCAATGACAGCAAACCTTTCCGGATTCTCCGGGTCCAGAGGTATCTTCTTCGTCTCCTTGGCCGGCTGGAAGGAGCCCTGCGCATCATAATCTTTGGGGTTGGGGGACAAGGCCGGCTGCTTGCCGGCCATGGCCACAACCCGTTCCAGCATCTTCTTCTCTTCTGCCACTACGAGGGACTCGGCCAGCCGACTGCTGGCCATAGCGCACTCGATGGACTTCTTGTAGTCGCCGGCTACAGTGATGATCCCCTTCGAGCTCGGCATCTTCATCTTCAGGTAGGCGTAGTGGGGCACAGCCATGAACTTGGCCAGAGCAGGTCGGCCAAGCAAAGCATGGTAGGGGCTCTCCAGATCCACTACCTCAAACCAGATCGCTTCTCGGCGAAAATGATCCTTGTCTCCGAAGAGAACATCCATCTTGATCTTGCCGATCGGGGAACAAGACAAGCCGGGCACGATGCCATGGAACACGGTCCGGCTTGGCATGAGCTGCTTCGCCTTGATGTTCAGCTTCTCCATGGTATCGCGGTACAGTATATTGATACTGCTTCCGCCATCAATCAGGACGCGGGAGAATCGGGCAGCTCGCCTCTCCGTCGCGAGGGTGACATCCAAGACTAGTGCGTAGGAGCCAGGGGATGGCATCACCTCTGGGTGGTCGGCCTGGCTCCAGTTGATGGGCTTCTCGGACCAGTGCATGAACTCGGGGGTGCTAGAGGCGACTGCGTTGACCTCTTGGTGCTGACGGCGCCGACTACGCTTGTCTTCAACTTGGCTTGTGAAGACGACGTAGGCGGCGTGCTCTTCAGGGAACTCATCTTGAATGGCTCCGACCGCTGGTCGAGCCGCCGGCTGCTGGGGGGCTGCAGGCGGCAGGCCGGGAGGCGGAGGCGGCACCAGCCCCTCGCCCTTGGAGATTCGCGTGAGCCAGTGGCACTTTCGGGTCGTGTGGTTGGACGGCTTCGCGCCGCTGTGGAACTTGCAGGGGGCGTCGAGAGTCTGCTCGTAGGAGAAAGCCGGCTGCCAAGCCGGCCTGCCACCCTTCTTCTTGGGAGCGGGCCGCTCTTCGGGCTGCTCATCTTCAACTGTGGCCACTTGCCGACTGGTGGAGGGCGGCATAGGGGCCTTGCGCTTGTGATCGTTCTGGTAGGGGCGCCGATTGGAGTCGCCAGCCGGCGTCTTGGGAGCCGGAGCGATCACCTTCCCAGAGGCGTCCACTCGAAGCTCGGTCTTCATCGAGGAGTCGGCCGTGGCGTACTTGTCCGCGATGATCAGCAGTTCGTCGAGGGTAGCCGGCTCGTCGCAGAGGAGTCGGTGCTTGAGGAGGGTGCCCTCTCGGCACCCGGCGGTGAAGTACTCGATGGCCTGAACCTCGTGCACCCCCTCGCAGGAGTTGCGGAGCTCGGCCCACCGCGTGAGGTAGTCGCGGGTCGACTCGTTTGGCCCTTGGACGCATAGGGAGAGTTGGCGAGGCTTGGGAGGCCGCTTGTACGTGCTGGTGAAGTTACGGACAAAGACTTCCGTGAAGTCCAGCCAGCTGTTGATGCTGTAGGGCTTGAGGCTGTTGAGCCAGGTGCGCGCCGTGCCCTGTAGCATGAGGGGGACGTACTTCACGGCTACGCGCCGATTGCCGTTGGCTATGCTGACAGCAGTAGAGTAGTCGATGAGCCAATCTTCCGGCTTCACAGAGCCGTTGTACTTAGGCGTGTCTCTGGGGAGCGAGAACCCTTTGGGGAAGGGCTCGTCGCGGATGCGGGGGCCAAAGCATGGCGGACCGACATCATCTTCTTCTTCTAGCACCAGGGACCGAGCCAGGCGGTCGATCCGGTGGCGGGCGTCGTTCTCGCCGACTCCTTCGCGGTGGCCTAGTCGGCCACCAAGAGTCGGATGCGTGACAGGCGGCGGGGTGGGGTATCTCTCCCCTCGAGGCGGGGGAGGAGGCGGATTTCCTTGGCGCTCCACCGCTCGAGGGCGGCCTTCCGCGTCGCGCTCGATGGTGATACGAGTCCGGCTGCGGCTAGCAGCCGGCTCCTTGTCTTTCCTCACGCGGGCGCCGCTCGCAGTCGGCGACCGGGATGTCGCGGCGTGCTCCCGGCGCGGGGGAGGACTCTCAGCGCGGGCGCCGGCTTCGTGCCGTTCTGCGGCCGCGTCGATCAGCTGCTGGATCCGCCTTGTCATGTAGGGGAGCTCATCGGCTCCCAGCCCATTTAGCTCTTCAGCGGCCGCCTGAGCGGCTCGCAGATTCTCGAGCGGGGTGGCGTAGACGGGGCGGTCTGCCCCCAGCATGCTGGCGATAGCCGCGCCGCGCTTCTGGACGAAGCCGGCTCGGCTCGGCCCGCCACGAGGCGGCGTGCCAAAGGCGGCGCGGTCGACTTCGCGCTGGTGAGCCTCGGTGAGGCGTCTCATGGAGGCTATCTTCTGGCCTTCCGCGATGAGGGCGAGGCGGCGTGCCTCCAAGGTCTCGGCGTCGGCGTCGGCCGGGATGGGGACGGATAAGTCGTGCATCGCCGCTTGCAGGGCGTCGTGGGCGTTCTCGCCCGAGTTGGCGACGTGGCTGATGACCAACACTTCGGTGACAGCGCTGCTGCCGCTGTCAGCTCGAGGGAGAGGGTCGTCGAAGACCACCACGTCGGAGGGGTAGGCGTCGAGCGATGCCGTGTCGGAATCGACAAGCATCGGGTCGGTGGAGCCGACCGACTCCAAGTCTACAGCAGGCTCGCTGGAGACGTGAAGTTGGTCGAGGAGGCTGACGAGGCGGCTCTCGGGGTAGTCCGTGCCAGCGTCGGACGCGGGCTCGTCGGAGATGCGAGTCTCGCCGAGCAGATCGGCGAGGCAGCTCGCTGCGCAGGCGTCGTCGACGCCTTGCAGCGCGTCGGGGCAAACGCCATCGGGCGCAGCAGGCTGGCTGCGCTCGCGGGGGAGAAAAAGGGTTCCCGTCCAGAACAGGTCTCCGGACGACGGTGCACCTGGCCCCACGGTGGGCGCCAAATGTCGGGTGGTAGGTGCGACATATGCCAACGGGTGGCTTATCATTGTGGGAGCCAGTAAGACGTCGCCGGTGCCTGGAAACGGGATGAGGCGAAGACATGCACGCCGGCGAATCTTACCCAGGTTCGGGGCTCTCCGTGGAGATAACACCCCTAGTCCTGCTCTGCGGGGTCTCCGCATGATCACTAGATCAAAACGAGTAGCTACAAGTGCTCCTTGAGCTGTCGGATTCGAGGGAGAAGAAGAGCAAGGCTAGCTCTCCCTTTCCTCTCTATATGGTGTGTGTGTAACTCTATGAGACCAACCCTTTGCATGGGTGCCCCGGGGGGTTTATATAGGCCTACCCCCCGGGGGTACAATGATAATCCGGCTGGGCGCGGGTCCCAGCCGTCAGTGTCTGTGTTCGCTGGCTTCTCCGCCGGCCATTGGGGCCCGCCGACTAGGGGGTCCCGCAGGCTGCCGGCCTCTTGGTCGACAGGCCGGCCCCACCGGTTGGGGGTCTTGTCGGCGGCTGGTTACTGTTGCCTTGCCCCTGATGACGAGGGCTTTGTCGAGGTAAGCGTGGCTACAGTGTGCCGCCTTGCGGGCCCTCACTGTAGCCTTACCTCGTCTTGTCTCCTTAATTGGCACATGTTTCGAGGGAGGGGGTAGCCGGCTCCCGGGGGGCGGCTACGCCTCTGGCCGACTGGGGGAGGCTGGGCCGCCTTCGTGCATCTCTCTGGCTAAAGGGGCCCGCCGCCCGCCGGCCGTACTGGCATTTGTCGTGGATGACGTTGAGGCCAACATGGCTACAGTGCCGAGCCGGACGTGAAATGGCTGACCCGTACGGCATCCTGTGGCCATGCCTGCTTCGTGATTCGGGGATAGTGGGCCGTACTGCGACCACGCCCCATCTTATCACCGTTATGTGGGCATAGTTTTGGTGGGTGCGGTCTTGGCCGGCTTCTTGGAGTCGGCGTTCTTCATGGCCGGCTTTTGGGAGTCGGTGTTCTTCACGGCCGGCTTTTCGGAGTCGGTCCTTTTGGAGCCGGCTTCCTGGAGTCGGCCATCTCGTAGCTATCTTGGGGGAGGTTTCTGGGAATGGGTCGCCTTCTGAGAGTCGGCCCCTGGGATAGCCGGCCGGGGGAAGGCGGCCCCGCGCTTCGAATGCTTGAAGGCTCAATGGCCTGATAATTTCTTGAGAAGCTAGGGGGAGTCGGTTAGGCTACCCGTGGCTATTTACTCCGACACCGGAGCTACAACTCGGTGGTCAGAGATGGTAGATCGGTCTTCGAGCGGTTATCGGGCCCCATTCAAGTCGGAGATAATCAAAGGAGTGCTTTGAAATCGCTCGCTCTTAATTCTGGTTTAAATAGGTCTCATAACCAGCCTCAACGTGCAAATTCTGGCACGTACGTAGTGTGCCCTACGCATGTGGTGGGCATGGGCACTACGCACGTAACTGCATGGCCCCTAATCTACCTGGGCTTTGGCCTTTTTATTCAGTTTATCACTTTTTCTGCCCCCCCCGAGCAGGCCTTGACCGAGGGTGAGGTGGAGGCCTGGTTTAAATGTGCTGGGCCGGCAGTCCCGATTAGGCAGGTCTCGTCATTTAAGGAGCTTGTCAAGGACCTATTTCCAAATTTCCAGCCGAGACCAATGCATGCCTCCTCGCATTCCTCTGCTCTTACCAACTCTGCTTCCACCTCGATGAGCTCGCCGCCTTCTTCGTCATCGCCGGTGCGGGCATTGGTGGTCTATACCTCGAAAGCGCCACCCATGGCCAACATTCCTATAGACCCTGCTCCCTTTGGTCCCCATGGTTTTCAGATTCTCCAAGTCGAAGGGCGAAACGGGGCTTCCAGGGCAATCTTGCCGCACCAACCAAGAAGGCGCGAGGATTGGGTGATTGCTACGATTCAGCCACATCCGAATGAGGTATTTTTCCCAAATGTCAGAGAGGTTCTCGAGGAGTTTTTTCAAGGTGTGGAGCAAGTAGGGTTCACAGAAATCTGACCATGTCCTTTTGGTGAAGCTTATGTTCAGTTCTTGCATGTTAGAGATAGAGATCGACTTATTAGGCAGAGCCCGCATCCGTTTGGAGATGTTTTTATTTTGTTCACTAAGCACAATCAGGGTAGGAACTGGCGTCGGATTCATTTGAATAGAACTTGTTGGTTGCTGTTCGTTGGTGTTCCATTTGATTACTGTAATACTGAAGCCATTGCTGCTGCTATTGCCAAGTGGGGTCGAATCATAAGTTGGGAAAGGGAAGATGCTCTAAGTTGGGAAATCTGACCAATCCATTACTGTTGACCCCAATAGCAGCATTACCACAACAGTGTCTCTGTCAGATGAAATTAGGTCTGATACACACACTGCTAGTGAGGAGGTTAACCAAGGAGCTCCAGTTAATCCTATGGGCATGGGACTGCAAAATATCCTACTTGTCTATCAAGCAGATGAAGAAGAGGATGAGGCTCAGTTAGCACACAATAATCTGGATGCTGTATAGTAGCAGGGAGATATAGATATCCCTCTAATTAACCAAGAAGTTCACCAACCTGCACAACCAGTTCCAGTTGAGCCTAGTGTTGAAGTACCTAGCAATGAGGGAGTTCTTGAACCTGAAGTGCCACTAACAGAGTTGCACACTTGTAGTGATAATGCTACTATTCACAACAATGATATTCCTTTGGTGTCTGATTCTGTGGTTGTTCCCAAAGAGCCAGAGGAAATTCAGGTTTTAGCAGACATGGCAGCAATTAAAGAAAAAACTGATGTACCTATTCCTCAGGTGGGCACATCATCTGATATGCATAAGAAAGGTATGTAGAGTATTTGTTTCCCAAACTCTCCTAGTTTGTTAGACATTCAAAAACTTATTGAGTCTCATACCTTGGATATTATTGATGGTGCTCATTTGATTTCTGAAGAAGGTCTGGACCTATGGATTCAGCATTTTGCTCTAGCTACACAGGGAGAAGTTAACACTTTCAAAATTGACATCCTTGTAAGTTGGTTTAACTTCATAATTCACCTACTTGTGACTCCTGATAAATTTGGCTAGACAATGCATCTGCTAAAATCTAAACTATGGAAAATGCTTACTGCAAATTGTGAATCTGAAGAGACTATTTTGTTTCATATCCCTGATGGATGTGTTACTACACATGCTCCAAGTTCTAAGGAGATAATGTTGGGCCTGGGCAAAGAAAATGAGGGCATTAGCCCTGCTTCTCACTCCTCAAGTGGAGCTGGAAGTCCACTAAAACAAGTGTCTCCTAATAAGGTGATGAACCTGCCTCTAGGTGATCCAAGAAAAGAAGGGACAAAGAGCCTCTGGTGGAAACAGAGGTAAGAAGAAGTGACAAAATTAAGAAAGATAATAATGGTTATAGAAGGAAGTCCTGTGATGCTAAATCTTGCTTACCTTGCAATGCTATTCCTCCAATTGTGCAAAATAAAGTGGTCAAAAACCCGACTAAAGCTTTCTGCAATGTATCTGAGGAAGAACTGCAGGAGAAGCTGTCAAAAAAGCCCAAGAAGAAAGGTCAGGAGGATGTGGCCAAGTTTTCCAAGGCCACTAGAGCTGCAAACCCCTCCAGCATTATGCAATCATGTTCTCTCATCTTAGTAGCAGTCACAGGGTAGTACTAATGAGTATGTCTAGTTTGCTTGTTGGATGCAAGATGTACTCTGTGGTTACTATATACAGAACATGTTTCATGTCTGATTATGAGACACGGTGGCTTCTTTTGTTTCATGGTCTTTTGTTCACTAAGTTTGAATCATGGATCTATGGCCAAAATAAATTCTCCCCAACTATGCAGTTCACTTGTAACACCACTCCCAAATCTTGGATTCTCACAAACATCTATGGGCCCTGCAACACCAAAGAAAAATTGGAATTCATTGACTGGTTTACTAATATTCAAATGGCTGATGATGTGGATTGGATAGTCATGGGGGCTTTTAATTTCATTAGGTCACCTGAGGACAGAAACAGACCTGGTGGGGATGTCAATCAAATGTTACTGTTTAATGAAGCTATTAGTAACTTGGCGTTAATTGAACTCCATATTAAAGGTAGACAATTCAGTTGGAGAAACATGCAAGACAATCCATTACTTGAAAAATTGGATTGGTTTTTCACTTCTGCGGCCTGGTTGATAAGCTACCCTGATACCACTCCTCTTGCATTAGAAAAACCCATTTCAGATCATCTGCCATGTGTAATCGAAGTTGGCACAAGCATCCCCAAGTCAAAGGTGTTCAGATTTGAGAATTACTGGTTAAAGCACAGCTCCTTCAAAGAAATTGTTCTAGCATCCTGGAATATTCCTGTTGGTTTTACTGACCCTGCCAAGAAGATTAATGCCAAGTTCAAAAACTTGAGAAGAGCACTAAAACTATGGGCAAAAAGTTTGTCTTGTCTTGAAAAGCAGATTGAGGAATTAATTGAATGCATTTTCATGTGGGACTTGTTGGAAGAATACAGAGACCTCACCATGTTTTGAGAGCAATTGTAGAAATATATTGAAAGAATTCTTATTGACAGTTCTCAGCAATCAAAAGATCTATTGGAAGCAGAGATGCAAAATCAAGGGTGTTAAATTTGGAGATGAATACAGAAAATTCTTCCATACAAAGGCCTCAATTAACCACAGACATAACAAAATTGCCATGCTCCTGAATGAGGACCAAGTGGAAATTACTGACCATGAGGGTAAAGCTGCAATTCTTTGGGAGGCATTTAAAAAGAGATTAGGACAGTCCAATGGCCATACCATGCACTTTGATTTAAAGGATTTATATGAAAACAGAGTGGATCCACAACTATTTAAAGACCTTGAGACGCCTTTCACACAGGAGGAAATTCATGAGGAAGTTAAGAACTTGCCCACAAATAAATCACCAGGTCCCGATTGATTTAGTAATGAGTTCCTTAAAGGATGTTGGATATTATCAATGAAGATGTTACTGCTCTTATTTTGGCCTTTCATGCTGGTAATGTTAATCTTGAGAGCATAAACACTTCATTTATCACTCTCATCCCAAAAAAGGAAGTCCCAGCATCTCCTAATGATTTTAGACCAATATCTTTGCTTAATGGTGTGCTCACAATTATTACAAAACTTCTGGCAAATAGACTACAAAAAGTGATCCTCAAGATGGTGCACATTAATCTGTATGGATTTCTAAAGAGCAGAGTGATACATGATTGCCTTGGTTGGGCTTATGAATATATTCACTAGCGTCATCAATCAAAAGAACAAATGTTAGTAATCAAATAGGATTTTGAACAGGCATTTGACACTATTCAACACCCAGCTATAATTGACATTCTCAGAGCAAAGGGATTTGGAGAGAAGTGGATATCTTGGATGCAAATACTTTTCACATCTGCTTCATCTGCTGTGATGTTAAATGGAGTGCATGGGAAAAAATTCTGCTTCAGAAGAGGAGTAGGGCAAGGGGACCCTCTATCACCTTTAATCTTTGTGCTGGAAGCTGATCTGCTTTAATCAATACTGAATAAAGCTATGAGAAGAAATCTTATTACACCACCACTCCATGTTAACTCTTGCTGAGACTTCCCCATAGTACAATATGGAGATGATGCATTGGTTCTCATGCAAGCTAATGCTAGACAGCTAATATGCCTCAAGGCTCTATTAAACACCTTTGCATCAGCTACTTGATTAAAGGTAAATTATGGGAAATCAATGATGGTGCCCATAAATATTGCAGAAGAGAGAGTTAGCATTTTCACAAACACTCTGTAGTGTGCCAGGGGACAATTTCCTTTTACTTATCTGGGACTTCCATTGGGGATTTATAAACCTACTGTGGAGCAGCGTTTGCCTCTGGTCAATAGATTTGCTAAGAGACTTTCTGGTGTCTCTACTTTTATGACTCAGGCAGGAAAGGTGCTGCTAGTCAAATCTCTACCGGCATCCTTAGAAGTCTACTTCATGTGCTGTTTGGACATTCCTATCAGTATGAAACACCAGATCATTAAATATTTGAGGCACTGCCTTTGGAGGAGTCCTGACATGGAAGATCAAAGACCAGCACTAGTGGCCTGGCATACAGTTTGCAGACCCAAAAATGACGGTGTTTTGGGAGTCCTAGATACATTCACACACAAAAACTCTGCTCATGAAAAACCTCCACAAATTCTTCAATAGACAGGATATTCCTTGGGTGAACCTCATTTGGGAAACTTACTATAGCAATGGACAACTCCCAGGAGATCAAAAAGTGGGTTCCTTCTGGTGGAAATCAAACCTGGCCCTTATTGATCATTTTAAAGCTATACCCAGGTGCAATGTGGGTGATGGCAGAAGTGCTTTGTTCTGGGATGATATGTGGCATCAATTTGTTCTCAAACACAAATTTGATCACCTTTATTCCTTTGCTAGAGATCCACTCACAAGTGTTCAACAAGTGATAAACACTGAATATCTTCAAGATCTTTTCCACCTGCCACTGACTACACAAGCATATGAGGAGTTCTTAGAAATGGAGGACATCTGCATCTCTTTAAGGAAATTTGAGTACTTGGATGCACTGGATACATGGAGTTGCATATGGGGAAATGAATTTTATTCCTCAATTAAAGCCTATAATATTCTGATTGGTCACAAACACGGAACCTTCTAAGAAGAAAAAACTATGAATTGGAAGGTTATAATTGTGCAGTAAGGGATTGCCAGCAGGAAGAGACATTGCATCTCCTATTTTGGGGGTGTCCTTTTACTACCAGATGTTGGGATTTTATCTGCCCCACCAGAACCCCAAATTTATCTGTATTGGAAGCATATCAAGACCCCCAAGACAAGCTCAACTAACCTTTTTTCATGGAGATCATCATTTTGGGATCATGGGCCATATGGATATCCAGAAACAACAAAATCTTTGAGAATATAACACCATCATTTCGAGGCTGGAAATTCATATTTACAGAGGAAATCAAACTTCTCATATACAGGATGAAGAAGAAATATGAAATGCAATTCTCTGCTTGGACACCTTGTTGTAAATTTGATAGGTTGTTCTAGCTCTTTTAGTAGCTCCTTTTAGTTTTTTTAGTTTTAGTTTTTTTTAGTTTCTTTTTTTCTTTCTTTTCTTTTCTTTGGGCTTAGATCAAGCCCTTCAGACAATCTTTTTGTTTCCGCCTTTTATTTTATTAAAAGTTGCAGTGGGGTTTTACCCTACTGTTTTTAGTAAAAATAAACTTTAACACGTCAGGTTGCGAGTATTTGTTAATTGTGTGTAGGTGCTCTTTACGTAGTGTTGCCTGGTTCTCCTACTCATTCTATAACCTTGGTCTCCTCACTGAGGGAAATACCTACGGTTTCTGCGCTGCATGATCCCTTCCTCTTTGGGGAAATACCGACATAGTTCCAGAAGAAATCAAAAGGAATTTCTGGCACCGTTGCCAGGGAGACATCATCAACATCTACCAGGTTCCTAATCACAAATCTCATCTCCTTGCAATTTACATTATTTTCCATTTGCCTCTCATTTTCCTCTCCCCCACTTCACAAAATTTGTCGTTTTACTCGCCCCCTTTTTTGTCGCCGTTTTGTTCCCGGATCTATTTGTATTCTTGCTTTCTAGCCATAATGGCTAGCATGACTACTCCTCCTTTGTCACCAGATTTTGATGTTTTATACTTCAAGAAACGACAAGGAGAAAATTTGAAAGATGCTTGGTTTGGCTAATGGAATCCTATCATACTTGCAACCTATAGGGGGACGCAAAGATTTTGCTTCGTAATTTTACGTAGGATTGGCTTTCCATCATAGGCAACTCTTAGATTTTGCCGCTAAAGGGAATTTTATCGAGCTTGATGCTAATGATGCCTATGAAATTTTAGAAGGAATTCTGGGAGTTCCACCTCAAAAGAAGGGGTTTTCTTTCACCCCATAGGGGTTTCAAATGTTGGACACAATTGGTGATTTGCATAAACATATGGTTGAATTACAAAAAATATAACGAACCCCTTAAACATCTTAATGGTAGTATCAACCGCATGAATACCTGGATTACTCCTTGTAATAAGCGATTGGATATTTTAGATCTCAAGATGGCTTCTTTTCCTGAGAATTTAGGGAAGTGTAAAGAGCCTCCCAGGTTTGAGAAGGCCCTTACAAAAGTTTCCAAAACTACCGATGACAAAACGTAGATCATTGCTTTATGCCTAGCTAAGGGCGTAAACGATAGCGCTTGTTGGGAGGCAACCCAATGAATAAAATTTATTTTTGTCTTTTGCTTTCTGTTCTTGAGTGTGTGCACAATTATGCTACTGTTATGATTGCGTTTTTTGTGTTTTAGTTAGTGTTTGTGCCGAGCAAAGTCTTTAGGATTATGTTGGGTGATAGTTGATTTGATCTTGCTGAAAAACAGAAACTTTGCACGCCAGTCACAGAATTATTAAAAATCACAGAAGCGTGATAAAATATCCATTCTTTTTGCAGAAGATTAATATATAAATTGCTCACGTGGTCCTAATTTTTCATAATTTTTTGAGTTACAGAAGTATTCAAAATATCCAGATTGCTACAGACTGGTCTGTTTTTAACAAATTCTGTTTTCTTTGTGTTTTGTGCTCGTTTTCATGATTCTATGGTTTTCTTTGAAGAGTTTTTGCAATAGAAAAGTTGGAATACATTAGATATAATGCAAGAATAAAATATGAATCGGTTTGCTACAGTACTTATAGTAGTGATTTTCTTTCTTATACTAACGGATCTGACGAAGGTTTTGTGTGATTAAAGTTTTCAAGTTTTGGGTGATGATAAGATGCATGAAGGAATAAGGAGTAAGAAGAGCCTAAGATTGGGGATTCCCATGGCATCCCAAGCTATTATCCAAAGATAAGCAAGCAACTAAGCTTGGGGATGCCCGAGTGGCATCTCCTCTTTCTTCTAACGACCATCGGTACTTTACTCAGAACTATATTTTTATTCGTCACATACTATGAGTTTTGCTTGGAGCGTCTTGTATGATATGAGTCTTTGCTTGTTTTGCTTTTTGTTTTGAGTCATGAACCCTTGCTGGACACACCTATTTGAGAGAGCCAAAATTATGTCATGACTTGTTAGAACTACTCTCTATGCTTCACTTAAAACTTTTTGAGCTACATAATTGCTCTAGTGCTTCACTTATATCTTTTTTAGCACGGTGTGCTTTAGTATTTTTGAAGAAATGCTGTCATGCTTTACTTAGATTTATTTGAGAGTTAGTAATTTTTTAAGAAATTCTCTCTTGCTTCACTTAAATTAAATTGAGAGAAAGAAATATTATGCTCATGATCTTCACTTATATTGGTTTGAGCTTATCAAAAGCAACACATGAAAATTAGTCCCAAAGTGATAGATATCCAAGAAGATATTGGACAAAATAAACTTGATTCCTTGTAATAGTTTTGAGATATGATGATGTGATATGTGAGTTATGTTGATGAGTAATTATGATTTAGTAAGAATATTGGTGTTCAGGTCTGTGATTCCCTATGCAAGCATGAAAGTCAATAGTTATGCAATGAAATTACATCCTACTTGTGGTGCATTATTCGGTGTTAATTAGGCTTCATGCTCACTTATGAGATTTTTCGTTTCTTGGTTGGTCGCTTCTCAATATTTTGCTAACCTTCATTTTGCACTAAATATGATCACTACTTGTGCATCCAAAATCCTTTAACCCAGTTTTGCCACATGATTCCACTATACCTACCGATATGTGGTCTTCTCTTGCATTTCTAAGCAAAATTGTATGTGCCATCTCTATTTTTCAAAATAAGTTTCTCTTTTGTGTGCTCATACCGCTCACGAGGCAGTGAGGGGTGGCCAATATTTTCCATGCTAGATGTGTTATTCTCACGATGAGTGTTTATTCACTTGTCATTGCACGAGAGTAAGGAAAAGGTATTAGGGATGCCCAATCCCGAAATGAAAAATGAATTTACTTTATGTTGTCAAATAATAAATTCCTTGGAAAGTGTTGGTATGGAAAGCACCCGTCGATACGGCTAGCCATGGAAAGTGAAAGTATGGTGGAAAAAAGGAATAAACTTTATTTTCTGTTTGGGAACCGCCTATGATATATCTAGCACGAAAAGTGTTGGGAACTCTAAGTCGTTTTTGTTGGTGGGAAAAGTATGCCTCTCAAAATGTTTTATCTCTATCTATTTCGCTTTGAGCTCTGGCACCTCTACATATCCCTACTTGCCTCCACAAAGGGCCTTTCTTTTACTTTATGCAATTTTTATTTTTATTTCAGTCTCCATCTTCTCTTATAAAGCACCAACTAAGGGGCACTATGATCGTACTTGAGCATTGGGTGTAGCTAATATACGAGTGTGTTTCATGAATGGATCAATGATTGAGCATGATGGGCTAGGGATATCTTATTTTAGCGTTCATATTTTCAAGACATGGTTGCTTGTTGATATGCTTGAGTATTGAAATTGTCATGTCAAAACCAGACTATTGTTTCGAACAATATAAAAGTCCAAATGTCCATGCTATAAAGAAAATAATATGTGATGAATATGTTAGGCAGCATTACAAATCAAAATTTTTGTTTTTATCATTCACCTACTCGAGGATGAGCAGGAATTAAACTTGGGGATGCTGATATGTCTCCAACATATCTATAAATTTTGATTGTTCCATGTTGTTATATTATCATTCATGGATGTTTTACAATCATTTTATAGTCAATTTATATCATTGTTTGGTGCTAACCTATTGACATAGTGCCCAGTGTGTAACACCCACGATGCGGCTATATCTCTCACGTGTCGAGGCATGACTTAGAGGCATAACCGCATTGTGGTTTTGTCGCAAGAAGGGTCATCTTCACACAATCCCATGTAATGAACAAGAATGGGATAAAGATTTGGCTTACAAACGCCACTTCACACAAAACATAAATACATCATACGTCATTCAAAGTACACACATAGTCCGACTACGGACAAATCCAAAAGAAAAGAAGATAACCCCAAATGCTAGATCCCCGATCGTTCCAACTGGGTACCACTACTGATCATCAGGAAGCGAAACATAGTAATGACCAAGGTCCTCGTCGAACTCCCACTTGAGCTCGGTTGCGTCACCTGCGCTGGTATCATCGGCACCTGCAACTGTTTTGGTGGTATCTGTGTGTCACGAGGACTCATCAATCTCAAAACCCGCGATATCAAGACCATTTAAGCTTATGGGTAGGCAGTGGTAATGAGGTGGAGCTACAACAAGCACTAAGCAAATATGGTGGCTAACATACGCAAATAAGAGCGAGAAGAGAAGCAACACAATGGTCGAGAAGCTAGAAGTGATCCTGAAAGTACTTATGTTCATACATAACCCAAACCATGTTCACTTCCCGGACTCCACCGAAAAGAGACCATCATGGCTACACACGCGGTTGATGCATTTTAGTTAAGTCAAGTGTATGGTTCTCTCCAACCGGACATTAACAAATTCCCATCTGCCACATAACCGCGGGCATGGCTTTCAAAAGATTATACCCTACAGGGGTGTCCCAACTTAGCCCATCACAAGCTCTCATGATCAACGAAGGATATGCCTTCTCCCAGGAAGACCCGATCAGACGCGGAATCCCGGTTACAAGATATTTTGGCAATGGTAAAACAAGACCAGCAGGACCACCCGAATGTGCCGACAAATCCCGATAGGAGCTGTACATATCTCTATCTCAGGGCACACCTGATGAGCAAAGCGTACAGGTATAACCACCCTCGAGTTTCCCCAAGGTGGCCCCGCACGGTGCTCTGGTTTGGACCAACACTCAGAGGAGCACTGGCCCGGGGGGGGCTAAAATAAAGATGACCCTCGGGCTCCGGAAACCCAAGGGAAAAAGGCTTAGGTGAGGCAAATGTAAAACCAAGGTTGGGCCTTGCTGGAGGAGTTTTATTCAAAGCAAACTGTCAAGGGGGTCCCATAACCCCAACCGCATAAGGAACACAAAATCAAGGAACATAACACCAGTATGACGGAAACTAGGGCGGCAAGAGTGGACCAAAACACCAGGCATAAGGCCGAGCCTTCCATCATTTACCAAGTATATAGATGCATTAATTAAACAAGAGATATTGTGATATCCCAATATCATCGTGTTACAACATGGAGCAATCTTCAACTTCACCTGGAACTAACAACGCTATAAGAGGGGCTGAGCAAAGAGGTAACATAGCCAAACAACGGTTTGCTAGGAAAAGATGGTTAGAGGCTTGGCATGGCAATATGGGAGGCATGATAAACAAGTGGTAGGTAGCGCAACATAGCGATAGAGCGATCAACTAGCAAAGCAAAGATAGAAGTGATATCGAGGGTAATGGTCATCTTGCCTGAGATCCTGCAAGGAAGAAGAACGAGTCCATGAAGAAGACAAACAGACGTAGTCGAACGAATCCTCACAACTCTGGAAGAAAACCGAAGCTAATGAGAGACGCAAACCGGAAAGAAGCAAGCAACATGGTAAACCAACAAGCATAAAGATGGCATGATGCACAATCAAGTATGATGCATGTCCATTTAATTAAGGCATGGCATGGCAAAGTGCAGAAACAATACTACAAATTAAGTGGAGCTCAATATGCAACGAGTTGCATATTGACGAAACACCACATTCCGATTATTTAATTCGCTCTCGTTTATGTACCCAACAATATTAAATGTTATTAAACATGGCAAGGGGTGAAGCATAAGTAAACTACACATTTAGGCAAGTTTAAATGAGGCCGGAAACATCAAACAACAATTCCGGTAAATTCTCATGTCATTTAGCAATTTAAAGCAAACACAATTTTAAACATTTTAAATGTTGGTAACATGATGCGGATGACATATGCAAGTTTTAAGCAATTTTATGAAAATGTTGACATGAGCAAGATACGAGGCATTTGTCACCGTGGCGGAAAGAAAGGGTGTCACGGCGACGATTCCTAAAATGATGCCATGGCAACATATCGGTTCTGGTAGCTCATGGACATACCGGTGCAAAACGAAGTGTGCGGATGTGCGGAACATACTAGAGATGGTGGGGTGCTCCCGACTACCGGGGTCCCATGGGTTAGTGGCATGGAAATGAGTGACAATTCGGACACAGTGCAAACATATGGTGCAACTCATACAACACATGCATTCGGACCACGGGCGGTCGTCTCAGCGTTATACCTTCGAAGCATGCATTCGGGATGGATCGAGTTCGTAGTGGAAGTAGAGGTTCACAAGTCGGAGAGGAAGTAGTCGTTCATGTTCCATAGATGCTTGGGGTCACGACAAGGAACTTGACGTCCACGGGGTCTTCGCGGGTCGACGGTAGTGGTACACGTTTCGTAGTCGTTCGAGTCATCGGTAGAGGAACTTGGTGGTCCATGTAGTCCAACTTGGCTCATCCGAGGGGTACTTGGTGAAATAACGTAGTCGTACACGGGTCGTAGAGGTACTTGGCGTCCCTGAGTCGGGGGTAGTGGTTCCCTTGGCATTGTAATCATGCATGGTGATGAGCGTCGGGTACTTGATGGTCTCAAACTCCAAAGTGGTACAAGGAGAGATGTGCGGTCGTGGTCATCTTCGGACCTGGGGCTCCATGACAGCGCCGTTGTGGTCTTGCAGCAACAATAGCAGCAAGGCGTCGGGGAGGAGATGGTCGCGGAAAAGGACGAAGCAGAGGAGCAACAGTGCGAGGTCGGGCTCGCGGGAGGGTGGAGCGACAGGAACATTGGTGGACGAGGTGGAGGCGCTCGATCCTCGGGCATGAGCGGGAGACGGTTAGCTACGGACGAAGACGGCTGCTAGAAGTCGAGGTTGTCGGCGGACTTGGTCGCCAGAGGCGGGGACGCGGGAAGGAGGTTCGATGACGACCGGTGCTGGGGCTCCGACGAGCTCCGGCCAAAATGAAGGGAACGAGCGGCGTGGGGCTCCTGCTGGGCGCGGAGGACGACGGCTGCGGGCGCATGTGCTCGAGGAGCTCCTATCCTCGGGCGCTTGGGTGACGGGGATTTGGCGAGGAGGAGGCGCGGTCGCGGCCTGGTGCTGCCGAGGGAGGCGCGCGGGAGGCTGCGAGGGGGGGTCGGGCATGAGGTAGCGGCGCTGCGGGGTCGGGATCCCTCTCCTGTGCGTGGGTGGTGGCGCAAGAGGAGTAGAGGGAGGCGAGTGAGAGGAGGGGGATCGAGCAGGAGGCGGCGGCAGGGGGGAGAGATTGAGGGCCTCTTTGATTCGTAGGATTTCCAAAACGCAGGAATAGGAAAAACATGGGATTAGAGTGGAATGTCGTCTTGAATCCTACAGGATTGTACGAGTGTTTGATTGTGCATAGAAAAAACATAGGGTTCTTTCAAAGAGGTTTGAGTGCATGGAAAGTTTCCTATGAAATCTAGTGCAAATGAATCCTATGGAAAAATTCCTATGGTTTACAATCCTAGGAATCAAACAACCAAGATAGGAAAAATACCTAAGGATTAGAAACCTCCAAAATTCCTTCGAGAATCCTTTGAATCAAAGAAGCCCTCAGAGGAGGGGGTCGGGCTAGGGTTTAGGTGCGGCTGGGCCTTAGGGCAGGGATGGTTGGCCTGGTTGGTGAGGCCCAAGAGGTCGGCGCGTGCAGGCTCTCTCTCCCTTCCATTCCCTTCTCTTTCATTCTTTAGCAGAAAAAGAAATAGAGAGAAGAAAAGAAAGAGAGGCTTTGGAAAGAACTTGCACATGGGGATTATTTTCCCGGGCTCACAAAAATGTGCTCGTTCCAAGAAAAATGGAGTGGGAAAGATTGCAAGGTTTACATTTGAGTTTAATTCAAATGGTTTGAACAAGGAGTAGGAATCCGAAGTTTCCGAAAATGTTGAACATTTAGGAAGAGCCTCGATAAAACGATAAAAGAATACGAGGACAAGTCGGAGACCAAGAATTGAGATGACAAAGGCATTGGGATTTATTTGCAAGTGTGTCAAAGGTAATTCCACATACATGGAATACTTTATAAAGAGAAGTCACCCTAATATTGGGAGGATAAGTTATAAAGAAAAGTCACCCTTCCCTTGATTTAAATGGATCAAAGATTCATATGATTTATTTAAAAGAGTTTTGAAACAGTTGCAATATTAATGGCATGATGGCATGATGCAATGCAACAAGCAAATAAAACACACGGCGATCACGAGAAACGTGGAAGGCTTCTGGAGCGTCGGTCTCGGGGCATCACAACACTCCTCCACTTACAAGACATCTTGTCCCGAGATCTAGGGATGGCACCGGAGAGAAGTGGAAGAGGAAGAGGTAAAACAAAGTTGCTTCTTCGACAAATGAGTGAAACCGAGAACATTGAGAGGTTGAACAAATTGAAAGAAAGAAAACAATGGAGATGAACGAGAATGAAAACATCCCGTTAAGAAGAGGAGCAGGCAAAACAAGGAGAACCAATAGCTCAAGGGACAAGATAGATTTTGAAACCACCCCGGTTAGAATGAAATAGACAAAGTGTAAAAGCAAAAGAATTTGGGCAGCACTCCGGTTGAAAATTCAAGGAAATTTATAAGAGAAAGAGCTTGAAAATAGGACACAACACTCCGGTTAAATCGGTAAGCAAGGAAAAGAACACGATATTGAGAAAACGAGATAATTGGTCGAAGAGAGCAACATGACAATGCCTCCGGGACGAACAAATAGAAGCTAGGTCGACGGAATAAGAGAATGGAGAAGGAATGACAACTTCTACCACAATTTAATTTGGAAAGCATCCTTGCAAGAAGGTTAGAGCGGAACTGTCTTAAAACCAACAACAAAAAGAATAAGCTTGTAGTGGGCTTATGGGAACATCCCAACATTATGAGGTGACAAACGGCCACTAAAGGAAGCCATTGATTTGAGTGAGAGCACCAAGGTGATGAAAAACTTCTTTCACCAAGAGGATAGGAGAAAACTTGGATCATTGATAAGCACCATAATAGCAACATTCCTCAGGGAAGGCTTTAGGTGAAACATGACAAAAGATAACTCCAACGAAGAGATTGGTGGATTTAAAATATCTCATTCCTGACAACATGTGAATCATGAAACATGAACTCAAATTGTCAAGAATGACATAACACCACCTCAAGATAAGGTAGAAGAAGTGCACTTTGAAATGCAAGATGATGAATGATTGAATCCTCGAAACAAGACATGTGTTGAACACCGTGTTTATTTTAGAGTATAGCTTGGCGAATCATAACTCTGAGAGAAATCTTGAAGAACAATTGAAGAATGAAAAGAATCCTTGAAAAACCACCATGTAGAGCCTCCATGAAGAACTCCGGTAATGAAAGGATGATAAAAGAAAGAGAAGTTGAGAACACAAGGTGAAGCCTTGCAATGATTTAGATGGAGCTTCGCGATGAGATAATGCGGAAAACATGGAACTACGGAAAAGAAAAGATGAAGCATCTCGAACCGAGAATGTGACATGATGAACAACTCTGGAAAGAAGAAATTAGATCACTTGGATGAAACAATAATAAGAATTACATTATGCATATCCTTCACCAATTTAGATTGATGACAAGCAACGGATTTTGCATACTACTTATTCTCGTAGAAAGGATTAAAAGAGATATAGCGCAAACTTGAGAAGGTCTTGACGGAACCACCGGTAGGATTTGGAAACAACGAATGAATTAATATGAGAACATAGGGAGAGGAATCTTGAACAAACCGCCGTAAGAATTGAAAACGGATGAAGAAAAGAGAACAAATCACCGGGAAGAATTAGAAAGCGAATGAAGATACTTGAGGGAATTTAAGGACTAGAGAGCAAAGAGATCACAAGGTGACTAGAGAATACTTGAACGAAGCACCGGTAAGATTTGGAGAACGAGGGATGAAAGCTGGAATGAATAATTCTGAGATGATGGGATCCAGAGAATCAAACTGAAAAGACTCCTGAATTGCTCCTGATGGGTGAAAAGAATTCTCACAATTGAAAACAATTATGAGAGGATGGCATCAAGCTTGAAGTACGCATCTTTGGAAGAACGGGTAAGGATTTAAGAGGAACTCTTCTTCGGTCTTCAAAATCCGAGAATGACGACGAGAAACACCACCAAAATTATTGAGACACTCCGAAACAATGAAGAATAGAAATGATGAACCAACAATGACAATGTTTTGAAAGCGATCTTGGAGAAGGAATATGACTGATGAGAATTCATTCTTACATCAAACTTTGAAAAAGAATTTGAGAATAATTCTGGGAAAATTAGAAGAGACAGGTAAGATCCTGGGAAAAGACCTGTGGGTTATGGGCCCACTCAAGAGAAACCCCGTTGAAATGATTACTGCGGAAGAGGTGATGCACCGGTTGAATTAAATGGCTTGAACGAGATATCCACCTAAAAATATCTTGAATTGATTAAGAATGGAAGCATGAATCTTCCGATATATCTTCAGCACAACGGAACAAATGGAAAGCGAGAGGTGGATGATTA
The DNA here is from genome assembly GCF_018294505.1 of Triticum aestivum. NCBI lineage: Eukaryota > Viridiplantae > Streptophyta > Magnoliopsida > Poales > Poaceae > Triticum > Triticum aestivum. Next base: position 193,488,546 of record NC_057805.1, on the reverse strand, counting down.
AGAGATACAACAGCATGAGAAAACATTTGAAACAAGGAAAGGAATATGATCAACACCGAAAGCTCGAATTGAATCCACCGGAGAAGAAAAGAGAATGATGAATGATGAACTTGAAACTTTTGACCATCTTCATGACAATCACCGGATAAGAATATTCAAAGAAAAGAATGAAGAGTCTTCACATCCATAAGATGGATACTTGATTAAGAAATTGGAGTCCTTGAAGAAAAAGGGGTGGGAGATCGGGAAAACAAAGACAACTTGGGACGGATGAAACAAACACCGTTGAGAAAACTTAGAGTTGATCTTGCGGATGTTGAAATAATCGGATCCACTTGAAGAGAAGCACGTCGGTTGGAAGAGAATTAACATGGCAACCTCGATGATCAAGAAGGATTAGTATTCACATAGAAATATGAGAGCACCGTTTAGGGAAGGTATGGAATCAACACTTGACTTTGAAGCCACTCGAATACCACAACTCCAAACAAAACAAAGGATTGGCTTGCAGAATAAGCCGGAACAAACATATGATAGACCCCATATCGTATCATGTGTCTGTTGGAAGGATATCCTACGTGATACTTGAATTCCCACTTATAAACTCCCGAAACCTTCTGGTTATGCAATCTGGTGTTGGGGATACAGGGGAAGCATAATATCTCACCCAAACTAACAATCCCTACATCCAGCTATATGCATCTGTCAACACATAACCAAGAAACCTTCGGAAATCATGGACCTCAACCTTCGAAAAGCATCCGTTATACGAGTTATGGCAATACTACCGAACTCCCGCCCCAGTACTGGGTGGTGTTGAGGTTATCTCACCAACAACTGCATAAAAGAGATTTTCGATGACGACGAAACTCGGGTATTCCAGAATTGCAACGATAAAATTGTGACGACAACACCTCGGAGCTCAACTTCCCGGGACACTGCCACAACCCCTAAATGTCAGGAGGCACCAAGAACAATGTTCTCGTCACAAGAATATCGGAACGATCCCAAGATACCCGCGTGATCCTAAAAAAAATTTAGTGAACTTTGAGGAGAGGAAAGACAAAACATCTACGTCAGGAGACCTCACCAGAGCGACGAAGGGACTGAGGAGTAAAAAGAATCCTACTCTCTGATATATATAATCCTAAGACTCAAAACATTTTTGTTCTAGACTCAACAACGTCAGCGATTCGATCAAGCAGGGGGCTCCTAAGTCGAGGATGGCTCTGATTACCAACTTGTAACACCCCGGACACACCAGCCGGTGGTCGTTACTCCTGGCGGGATCTAGACTGGCCCCACAGATCAATACTAGTCTTTTCTGTGCACTTTTGTCCTCACACATGTGCATTCGGGTGCAACTTCCCGATCGGTCACCCATCCTGAAACTACTCCAAGCTGAGCATGCTTAACTTTGGAGTTCTGTCCGAATGGGCTCCTGGAAAAGAAGGAATTCCTTATTGATATGAGTAGTCTATCATCCCTAATAAGCCAGGCTATCACATACACCCCCACTCAGGAACCGACGTCCTCGTCGGGCCACAGGAACATTCCCTCTTGGCACAAACGTCCGTGCATCCAGTCCGGCACATGTGCCATGTTGTGTGCCACGACGGGTCACAAATGTCATGCACAACATGGCCGCGCACCTGTCCGCAAACATCCGTGTAACCACGAGGTTTGGCTCTGATACCAACTTGTAACACCCACGATGTGGCTATATCTCTCACGTGTCGAGGCATGACTTAGAGGCATAACCGCATTGTGGTTTTGTCGCAAGAAGGGTCATCTTCACACAATCCCATGTAATGAACAAGAATGTGATAAAGAGTTGGCTTACAATGGCCACTTCACACAAAACATAAATACATCATACATCATTCAAAGTACACACATAGTTCGACTATGGACAAATCCAAAAGAAAAGAAGATAACCCCAAAAGCTAGATCCCCGATCGTCCCAACTGGGCACCACTACTGATCATCAGGAAACGAAACATAGTAACAACCAAGGTCCTCGTCGAACTCCCACTTGAGCTTGGTTGTGTCACCTACGCTGGTATCATCGGCACATGCAACTATTTTGGTAGTATCTATGAGTCACGAGGACTCAACAATCTCAAAACCCGCGAGACCAAGACTATTTAAGCTTATGCGTAGGGAGTGGTAATGAGGTGGAGCTGCAACAAGCACTAAGCAAATATGGTGGCTAACATAGACAAATAAGAGCGAGAAGAGAAGCAACGCAACCGTCGAGAAGCTAGAAGTGATCCTGAAACTACTTACGTTCATACATAACCCAAACCGTGTTCACTTCCCGGACTCCGCCGAAAAGAGACCATCGCGGCTACACATGCGGTTGATGCATTTTAGTTAAGTCAAGTGTCAAGTTATCTACAACCGGACATTAAGAAATTCCCATCTGCCACATAACCGCGGGCACGGCTTTCGAAAGATTAGACCCTGCAGGGGTGTCCCAACTTAGCCCATCACAAGCTCTCATGATCAACGAAGGATATTCCTTCTCCCAGGAAGACCCGATCAGACTCGGAATCCCGGTTACAAGACATTTCGGCAATGGTAAAACAAGACTAGCAAGACCACCCGAATGTGCCGACAAATCCTGATAGGAGCTGCACATATCTCGTTATCAGGGCACACCGGATGAGCGAAGCGCACGGTGTCTTGTTTGGACCAACACTTAGAGGAGCACTGGCCCGGGGGGGGGGGGGCTAAAATAAAGATGACCCTCGGGCTCCGGAAACCCAAGGGAAAAAGGCTTAGGTGAGGCAAATGTAAAACCAAGGTTGGGCCTTGCTGGAGGAGTTTTATTCAAAGCGACCTGTCAAGGGTGTCCCATAACCCCAACCGCGTAAGGAACCCAAAATCAAGGAACATAACACCGGTATGACGGAAACTAGGGCGGCAAGAGTGGAACAAAACACCAGGCATAAGTCGAGCCTTCCACCCTTTACCAAGTATATAGATGCATTAATTAAATAAGAGATATTGTGATATCCCAAAAACATCATGTTCCAACATGGAGCAATCTTCAACTTCACCTGCAACTAACAACGCTATAAGAGGGGCTGAGCAACGCGGTAACTTAGCCAAACAACTGTTTGCTAGCAAAGGATGGTTAGAGGCTTGGCATGGCAATATGGGAGGCATGATAAACAAGTGGTAGGTAGCGCATCATAGCGATAGAGCGAACAACTAAAGCAAAGATAGAAGTGATATCGAGGGTAATGGTCATCTTGCCTGAGATCCAGCAAGGAAGAAGAACGAGTCCATGAAGAAGACAAACGGACGTAGTCGAACGAATCTTCACAACTCCGGAACAAAACCAAAGCTAACGAGAGACGCAAACCGGAAAGAAGCAAGCAACATGGAAAACCACCAAGCATAAACATGGCATGATGCACAATCAAGTATGATGGATGTCCATTTAAATAAGGCATGGCATTGCAAAGTGCACAAACAATACTACAAATTAAGTGGAGCTCAATATGCAACGAGTTGCATATTGACGAAACACCACATTTCGATTATTTAGTTCGCTCTCGTTTATGTACCCAACAATATTAAATGTTATTAAACATGGCAAGGGTGAAGCCTAAGTAAACTACACATTTAGGAAAGTTTAAATGAGGCTGGAAACATCAAACAATAATTTCTGTAAATCCTCATGTCATTTAGCAATTTAAGGCAAGCACAATTTTAAACATTTTAAATGTTGTTAACATGATGCGGATGACATATGCAAGTTTTAAGCAATTTTATGAAAATGTTGACATGAGCAAGATGCGAGGCATTTGTCACTGTGGTGGAAAGAAAGGGTGCCACGGCGACGATTCCGAGAATGATGCCACGACAACATATCGGTTTCGATAGCTCATGGAGATACTGGTGCAAAAGGAAGTGTGCGGATGTGCGGAACATACTAGAGATGGTGGGGTGCTCCCGACTACCGTGTTCCCACGGGTTAGTGGCATGGAAACGAGTGACAATTCGGACACTGTGCAAACATATGGTGCAACTCATACAACACATGCATTCGGACCACGGGCGGTCGTCTCGGCATTATACCTTCGAAGCATGCATTCGGGATGGATCGAGTTCGTAGTGGAAGTAGTGGTTCACATGTTGGAGAGGAAGTAGTCGTTCATGTTCCGTAGATGCTCGGGGTCATGACAAGGAACTTGACGTCCACGGGGTCTTCGTGGGTCGATGGTAGTGGTACACGTTTCGTAGTCGTATGAGTCATCGGTAGAGGAACTTGGTGGTCCATGTAGTCGAACTTGGTGCATCCGAGGTGTACTTGGTGAAATCACGTAGTCGTACATGGTGATGAGCGTCGGGGTACTTGATGGTCTCAAACTCCAAAGTGGTACAAGGAGAGATGCGCGGTCGTGGTCATCTTCGGACCTGGGGCTCCATGACGGCGCCGTGGTGGTCTTGCAGCAACAACAGCAGCAAGGCATCGGGGAGGAGATGGTCGCGGCAGAGGACGAAGCAGAGGAGCAGCAGTGCGTGGTCGGGCTTGCAGGAGGGAGGAGCGACGGGAACATCGGTGGACGAGGTGGAGGCGCTCGATCCTCGGGCACGGGAGGGAGAAGGTTAGCTGCGGACGAAGAAGGCTGCTGGAAGTCGAGGTTGTCGGCGGACTTGGTCGCCAGAGGCGGGGACGCGGGAAGGAGGTTCGATGACGACCGGTGCTGGGGCTCCAGCGAGCTCCGGCCAAAATGAAGGGAAGGAGCGGCACGCGGCTCCTGCTGGGCGCGGAGGACGATGGCTGCGGGCGCAGGTGCTTGAGGAGCTCCTCTCCTCGGGCGCTTGCGCGATGGGGATTTGGCGAGGAGGAGGCGCGGTCGCGGCCTGGTGCTGCAGAGGGAGGCGCGTGGGAGGTTGCGAGGGGGGGGGTCGGGCGCGAGGTAGCGGCGCTACGGGATCAGGATCCCTCTCCTATGCGTGGGTGGCGGCGCGAGAGGAGGAGAGGGAGACGAGCGAGAGGAGGGGGATCGAGCAGGAGGCGGCGGCAGGGGGAGAGATTGAGAGGAGGGGGTCGGGCTAGGGTTTAGGTGTGGCTGGGCCTTATGACAAGGATGGTCGGCCTGGTTGGTGAGGCCTAAGAGTCCGGCAGGTGCGGGCTCTCTCTCCCTTCCATTCCCTCCTCTTTCATTCTTTAGCAGAAAAAGAAATAGAGAGAAGAAAAGAAAGAGAGGCTTTGGAAAGAACTTGGGCATGGGGATTATTTTCCCGGGCTCACGAAAATGTGCTCGTTCCAAGAAAAATGGAGTGGGCAAGATTGCAAGGTTTACATTTGAGTTTAATTCAAATGGTTTGAACAAGGAGTAGGAATCTGAAGTTTCAAAAAATGTTGAACATTTAGGAAGAGCCTCGATAAAACGATAAAAGAATATGAGGACAAGTCGGAGACCAAGAATTGAGATGACAAAGGCATTGGGATTTATTTGCAAGTGTGTCAAAGGTAATTCCACATACATCGAATACTTTATAAAGAGAAGTCACCCTAATATTGGGAGGATAAGTTATAAAGAGAAGTCACCCTTCCCTCGATTTAAATGGATCGAAGATCCATACGATTTATTTGAAGGTGTTTTGAAACGGTTGCAATATTAATGGCATGATGACATGATGCAATGCAACAAGCAAATAAAACACACGACGATCACGAGAAACATGGAAGGCGTCTGGAGCATCGCTCTCGGGGTGTCACACAGTGCCAGTTGCTGTTTTTTGCATGTTTTTTACATCGCGGGAAATCAAGACCAAACGGAGTCCAAATGCAGCGAAACTTTTTGTGGAATTTTTATGGACAAGAAGACATCCAGTGGGCCGGAGAAGCACCTGGGCGGTGCCACGAGGGGGCCACAACCCACCAGGGTGCATCTGGAGGCCCAGGCACGCCCAGGTCGGTTCTGCCCACGTCGGTGGCCTCCCGCACCACCTCTTTGCTATAAATACCCCAATATTCTAGAAACCCTAGGGGAGTCGACGAAAATCAATTCCAGCTTCCGCAAGTTCCAGAAACCACAGATCCAATCTAGACACCATCATAGAGGGGTTCATTATGTCCATTGGTGCCTCTCTGATGATGCGTGATGAGTTCTTTGTAGACCTACGGGTCCGTAGTTAGTAGCTAGATGGCTTCCTCTCTCTCTCTCTCTTTTGATTCTCAATACAATGGTCTCTTGGAGATCCATATGATGTAACTCTTTTTGCGGTGTGTTTGTTGGGATCCGATGAACTTTGAATTTATGATCAGATCTATCTTTTTATCCATAAAAGTTATTTGAGTCTTCTTTGATCTCTTATATGCATGATTGCTTATAGCCTCGTATTTCTTCGCCGATATTTGGGTTTTCTTTTATGTATTTATCTTGCAATGGGAATACGTGCTTTGTAATGGGTTCGATCTTACGGTGCTTGATCCCAGTGACAGAAAGGGAATGTGTATCGTTGCAATTAAGGATAACAAGATGGAGTCTATTTATACATAAATAGATCTTGCCTACATCATGCCATCGATCTTATTGCATTACTCCATTTCTCCATGAACTTAATACAATAGATGCATGTTGGATAGCGGTTGACGTGTTGAGTAATAGTAGTAGATGCAGGCAGGAGTCGGTCTACTAATCTAGGACGTGATGCCTATATAATGATCATTGCCTGGATATCGTCATGATTATTTGAAGTTCTATCAATTGCCCTAAGGTAATTTGTTTACCGAGCGCTTGCAATTTTTCTCGAGAGAAGCCACTAGTGATATGGCTCCCGGGTCTCTTCTTTATTATATTTGTCATTGTGATCTACTTTTATTTGCTTTTATTTTCAGACCTATTAAACCAAAAATACAAAAATACCTTGCTGCACTTTATTTTATTTGGGATATATTTATCCAATCTACTACAACTTTATCCCGTCCTTTTGCCAATTTCTAGTGTTGTTACCCGAAAGGGATTGACAACCCCTTTAATATGTCAGGTTGCGAGTATTTGTTATTTGTGTGTCAGTGCTCTTTACGTAGTGTTGCTTTGTTCTCCTACTAGTTCAATAACCTTGGTCTCATCCCTCAGGGAAATACCTACCATTGTTGTGCTGCATCATCCCTTCCTCTTTGGGGAAATACCGACGTAGTTCTAGCAGACATCAATAACTGCTTCTGCCCCATAGACTAGGGAGAAGGGATTTTATGCTGTAGCTCGATTTGGTGTCGTTCTGAGGGACCAGAGAACTACGGGCACCTCATCGATCCACCGCCTACCGTGCTTCTGCAGCGTATCAAAGGTTCTTGTCTTGAGTCCTCGCAACACTTCAGCATTCGCCCTCTCAGCTTGCCCGTTGCTTTTGGGATGTGCAACAGAGGCAAATGAGACCTCGCTTCCGAGGGCATGAACATATTGCATGAAGTCGCGACTCATAAACTGGGTGCCGTTGTCGGTAATGATCCTTGTCGTGACTCCAAAACAACACACCAATTCTTTCAAGAACTTGATAGCTGACTGGGCACTCACCTTTCTCATGGCAGCTACTTCAGGCCACTTTGTAAACTTGTCGATGGCAACAAACAAGAATTAAAAGCCCTCGGCAGCTCGGGGTAAAGGGCCAAGGATATCGAGCCCCCCAGACCGAAAACTGCCATGACAAAGGGATTTTCTGAAGAGCTTGTGCAGGCAGTGGATGTTTTTGAATGGAACTGGCAGGCTTCACATTTGGTGACTAGCTCAACCGCGTCTTGGACGGCTGTGTGCCAATAGAATCCTTGCCGGAATGCTTTACCAACTAATGCCCTTGATCCAATGTGGGAGCCGCAAATGCCTTTGTGTATCTCAGCCAGCAGTTCCTTTCCTTCTTCCTGGCAGATGCACTCTAATTTCACACCATTGAGCCTCCTTCTGTATTGATTATCATCGACAAACTGATACATAATGGCCCTCCGAGCTACTCTTTCAGCCTCATCTTGGTCATTGGGAAGTTCCCCAGTTTGGAGAAAATGGACTATGTGCCTTGGCCAAGTTGGAGCCTGGGGCTCGGCGACAGGGACTAGTTGCACCTCCTCAAATCCGGGGGCACATTCCTCACTGGCAGGGACCATAGCTCTGGCTGGAGGGTGCGGTCCGGCAAGTGATGAGGAGTTGTTTCCGGCAAGTTCCCTACCAGGAGCGGAAGGCTCTACCGAGAGAGGATTAACGGAGTCCATCTTTCTCCTTTTTTGTTCCATTGTTGCTCGGGATACGGAGGGTTGAGTAAGATGGAGAACAAAAGTTCCTGGTTCCACAGGAAGCTTCTGCGCATAACACTTTGACAGATGATTAGCTATGCTACTTTCCGCACGGGGTACGTGCTCGGTTTGCATCCATCAAAGCGCTCCTCCAATCTTCTCACTTCCTCGACATATGCCTCCATTAATGGACTTTGGTAATCCTTGTTGAGTTGTCTCAACACAAGCTGTGAATCTCCTAGAATGATCAGCTTCTTGACTCCCAACTCTGCAGCAATCCTGAGCCCGGCAAGGAGCCCTTCATACTCTGTTGTATTGTTGGTCGCCTCTTCCCGGGCAAAATGCATCTGGAGGGTGTATTTTAAGTGCTCCCCGGAGGGGACAACGAGAAGCACGCCATCCCCTGCACCTTGTAGGGAAAAGGCACCATCGAAATACATGATCCATTCTTGGGGCACCTCCTTGCTGGGGATGACTGTTTCTAGAACTTCATCATCAGGGGTTGGCGTCCATTCTACAATAAACTCTGCCAATGCCCTGCTCTGGTTTGTTGACGTGCTCTCAAACTTCAAGCCGAAACTAGATAACTCCAAAGCCCACTCCACTATTCCGCCAGTAGCCTCAGGGTTTGGCAGTGTCCTTTGCAATGGGAAGCGAGTGACAACCGTGATCTCATGGCTTCAAAGTAGTGGCGTAGTTTCCTTGAGGCCACGATGAGACCAAAGATCAATTTTTGCACGCTAGAGTACCTCAATCGAGCTCCTTGTAGCAGGGAACTGACAAAGTACACTGGGCTCTGCACGACTTTCTTCCTTGCCATGTCCTTAGGGTTGTCCTCGCTGCCGCGCTCATTTCTGTTCTGATCCTTGTCTGGGTCTGCCGGGCCTTGCTCACTTTCTGCTCCTTCCACTTCCCGCTGCGCCACTAAGGCTGCACTGACCACTTCATTGGTTGCCACAAAGTATAGCAGCAATGGTTCTTGTGGTTTGGGGGCAACCAAGGTGGGCACAGAGGACAAGTAGGCCTTCAACTCTTGCAAAGCCGCATCTCCTTCTGGGGTCCACTTCATGGGCCCTGCCTTCTTCAAGATTTTGAAGAACAGCAGGGAACGCTCAGCGGACTTAGAAATGAATCTGCTTAGCGCAGCAACGCACCCTGTGAGATGCCTCACATCCTTAACTGTCCTTGTTGCCTGGATCTGCTCGATAGCCTTGATCTTGTCGGGGTTGGCTTCGATCCCTTGATGGGATACAAAAAACCCAAGTAGCCTGTAGGAGGGAACGCCAAACACACACTTCTCCGGGTTGAGATTCAAATTGATCTTGCACAGATTAGCAAATGTCTCCTCCAAGTCTTGGATGAGGGTTACTCTGTCCTTGGTCTTGACCATAATATCATCCATATAAGCTTCAATGTTTCGGTGTAGCTGTGGGTCAAAACCAATCTGGACTACCCTTGCAAAAGTAGACCCGACACTATTTAATCCAAAAGGCATGCGAATAAAACAGTACCTACCACATGGGGTGATGATCGAGGTCTTCTCTTCGTCTTCCTTGGACATGAAGATTTGATGATACCCAGAATATGCATCCAAAAAGGAAAGCAAGTTGAAGCTTGAAGTGGAATCCATAATCTGAAGGGAAATGGGTCCTTCGGGCAAGCCATGTTGAGATCTATGAACTCTATGCAAAGCCTCCACTTCCCATTAGCCTTGCGAACAACCACTGGATTTGCTAGCCACGTTGGATGCAGTACTCCTCTGACCAAACCAGCTGCATCAAGCTTCTTAATCTCTTCTGCAATAAACTGCTGCCTCTCCAAGGCCCGCTTCCGAACTTTCTACTAGATAGGTCGGGCATGTGGGCAGACAGCAAGGTGGTGCTCGATTAGCTCCCTGGGAACACCGGGGATATCAGATGGTTGCCAGGAAAACATATCGATATTCGCTCACAGGAAGGCAACGAGCACGCTTTCCTATTTGTCATCAAGGGTGACGCTGATAGTGAAGGTACCATCAACGCCAGCCAGCCCTGCCGGGACTTTCTTCACTTGTGGTGCAGAAACCTTGGATCTTGCTGTTGGAGCTCTCCGGCAAGTCATCAACGGGTGGAGCGTGCTACGGAGAGGTGCGCTTCCCGGATTTCTTGCTAGCATCCTTGCTGTCCTTCTTCTTTCCTTTGTTTTCCTTGGTAGGAACTGTTGCTGCCGCTGCCTCTACCGCGACCACGTCCCGGTACATCTTGTCCACGCAAATGATTGCGCCCTTTTCGTCTGATGGGATGCAAATGACTCCTACCATCCCAGGCATCTTCAAGGTGTTGTAGGCATAGTGGGATGTCGCCATGAATTTAGCCAGGGCTGGTCGTCCGAGGATCCCATTGTACGTCAAGGGGAGGTCGACCACATTAAACACAATATTCTCAGTCCGATAGTTCAGCTCTCCTCCAAACGTTACCGGCAACGTGATCTTTCCCTTACGATGACTCCTGCCAGGATAAACTCCTTGAAAGGTGCTGGTAAACTTTAGCTCTTCCTCCGCTATCTAAAGTTTGCTGATGACCTTTGGGGAAATCAGATTCAACCCGGCCCGGCCGTCAACCAACATCTTTGTGAACTTGAGGTTCCGAATTGTTGGACAGACCAACAATGGCAAACATCCTACCACAGTGGTACGACTAGGATGGTCCTCTTTGTTAAAGATGATGGGCGTGCGTGACCACTTGAGCGGCTTCCGGGCTTCCGGCGCTGGTTCCTCGGCATTGACCTCACGCACCCACCGTGTGAGTTAGCGGCGAGAGGAGTGCAGGGATGCACCACCGACAATGCACAGGGCGTCAGTGGCCTTCTGGAACTCCTGCTCACCGGTTTCCTCTTCATCCCCTCCTTCACTCTCATCATTGCAAGCTTCCTTCTCTCGACCCCCGGTGGGTTTTCCTTGGTTCCGGAAGGGTTTGCCAGGGCGATTTGCTTCACCGTCTCGGCCTTTCCGCCAGTAGTATTCTGACCTTTTTCCCTATCACGCTTCTCATATTCTGCTCTCTGTCTCTGGACAAGCTGCTCAACCTAATGACATTCTTGAAGATCGTGTCCTTTGGTCCGATGAATCTTGCAGTACGGCCCATCGCCCTTCCCGGCCTTCTCGGCAGCGGCAGCCTCCCGGCAGTCAGTGCACACGGCAACTTCCTTTCCGGGGGTTTCGGCTTTAGCCTTCTTGCCGGTACTAGGTGTAACCGATCCTTCGACAGTCATCACCGCCTTATCCTTGCACCTCTTGCTGCGCTTCTTGGTTTTCTTCTGACTGGTGGATTCGTCGTCGTCCTCTGAGTCTACGTTGATGCAATCCTCCTCTCCAGGTAGTTTCCTTCCCTCCTCCATCCGAGCACACTTGTCCACCAAGGTGTAACGCTCCTTCACATTATTGGGCAAGCTCACGTTCATCTTGGAATGGATCCTGCGGTTGCGCACATTGGATTGGAAGGCTGCTAAGCTGCTGGATCGATATTCCGCATGAATCTCTGCAAATACTTCTGGAGAGTCTCTCCTTCATTCTGTTGGAGAAGCTACAAGTCGTTGGTCCACCCTTGTTCTTGATGGCCGCCAGTGAAGGCGCCAACGAACTCATGGCACATGTCAGCCCATGATGAAATGGAGTTTTCCGGCAATTGCATCAGCCAAGACCTCACGTTGGACTTGAGTGCCAAAGTTAAGTAGTTGGGAAACACCTTCTCATCTCTTCCCTCGGCAGCTTGAACAACGATGGTGTAGATGCTCAGAAACTCTGGCTGGTTTAGCATCCTGTCATACTTCTCGGGTATCTCTGGCTTGAACGTGCGGACGGCTGGCCAAGGGACTTGCCGCAACTCACAAGTGAAGGTAGGGCACCCAACCTCGAAAGGCAGGCACCCACCAACGTCGAGCGCAGGCTCATCAACGTCGAGGCCATCACACCCATTGGCCCGACGGTGGTCGTCGTGGCGTTGCTCAATGATGACACGCACGTCTGCCCCCCCCCCCCCCGCCTGTCCTCCGGGGTTCGCCGTTGGCCTGGGAATGCTCGAGGGTCAGAAGAGGCCATCAAGATGTCGTCAGGTTCTCGATTTTGCCGCGCTCGCGCTCGTTGCCGCGGTGGGGACTGCACTGTGGGGGTGTCACACCCTGATTTTCATGCCACAACACTTAAGCTAATAAATCATGATAAAATGTGGTTTGACAAAAAAACTTTTGAGTGTTTTGTCTTTGCTTTGATCGAATGTTTGACTGTTGTTTGCCAGTGCTCTAAAAATCAAATAAATTCTCCAACTCTTATACTCCTTCCCCTTGATCCAAATCCTTGCCCAATGATCATGCCATGTGTATAGAACATAAAAATAATTTCTTACAAAAATAATTTGGCCAATTAGTATTTTCAAAAATTAGTTTTCCAAAAACCCCTGAATTGAGATTTGCACTGCAAGTACTCAATTAAGGGCTGTAAAAATCTTTCCAAAAATATATTTGACTCCTATTAGATATAGGACACCCACAAACCACAAAAATATAATTTTAACAGTTATTTTCCTATTTTATTTAAAGGCTTTTTCTTAAGTCCAGAAATGGTGTTTAATAGGTTAAAATTATTTTAATGCTTTAAAAATATTTGGGAAACCCTAGGGAAACTCAGTGGACATATATTGTCCATATATAAGAGTTTCAACACATGGTCAGGTTCAAAATATTGGTCAAATCCCTCAAAAACCCTTTCTGGATATTTCAAGCTTTTGAAACATTTACAAAGGAAATATTCCCCAAAAATTGCAAGAAAATTCTATCATGTCACATATGACATGCGTGATGATCTTGACAAGTCTCATGAGATGGAGAACAGTATAACCCCATGAAACCCTCCCAAAACCATTTCTGTCTTTTTTCAAGTTTGAGCAACTTTACATTATCAAACTTGTCCAAATGCTCTCAGACTTGGTCCACATGCTAAAATGGTCTAATTATTAATCTAGACGAAGTGGCACAAGTTGGAGAACAAGTTAAGTTGATCGAAGTGCCCCAAAACCCTTCCTGTCCCGAACCAAATTTGAACAACTCTACATCGGCAACCTTCTCCTTTTCATCTCAACTTTTGTGGACATGTTCAGAACCTCATATGATCACACTACACCAAGTGGTGAATCAAGGAGAATAGATTTTCATGACTAAATCTTGAAAAGTCCATTCTGCTAATTTCTAGGGTTTACAAAAGTTGCATTGGAAACTTTGCCCAAATGAGCTCAAAATTGGTTGAAGGACCTAATTATATGTGCCATTTCACCCTGTGGAGTCTCATGACAAATGTAGATCATTTGCTTAACCAAACAAGCATCAAACACCTTCTGCCACTTTACCAAAATTTCATTTTTGACCTCTTCCAGTAATCTTCATGAGCTGAACTTTATCCCACGGCCTCACCTGCTCCTCCTCTACCTCATGCATCTTTCCCTGCCCAAGAAGGCATGATGAAGGGTGGTGAAAAGCTCTTTTTCCCTCTCTGGACAGCAGCATTTCCACTCTCTCTCAACTCCCTCTCCCCTCCAGTGGATTCCCAGGGCATCCTATGACATTGCCACATTATTTACTCCCCCCTGCAGCTTCCAGGCACAAGTGGTCGCGCCCATTCCGAAAAAAGGCATGCCATGCCGGCCAAAGACGCGCTCTGGAGCACGTCAGCATGCTCCCGACCGTTGACGCCGCGCTCCCCCACCACCTCGAGCCTCAGCCTCGCGCCAGTCGAGGTGCCTCGATGTCCGCATCACGCCACCGTGCTGGCCCCCTCCTCTGTCCCTCTCTCTCACCTCCAGTAGCACGCGCGCCAGAGCCGCCCGAGAGCCCCAATGGGCGAGCCCACACGCGCGGCGCTCTACCAGTCCCCCGCTCTCTCTCTCTCCTTCTCCCTCGACTTGGGCCACGTCCACGAGCGCCGCAGACAGCCCCGAGCCTCCTCCCGCGGCCACTGCGGCCATTTCCGCGGGTGCCCGTAGGCCGCGTCCACGGTGAGCCGTGGCCTCGCCACATAAGGCCGCCCCTGACCTCCCTCTGGAGCTCCTTTGCTCTCCCTCTCTCCCGTGCACCCCCTGGACCAACCTACACCTCCTCTCGTGCCCTCCGTCGCTCCCCATGGCCGGAGCCGAGCCGCTAGACTCTGCGTAAATTTGCACCCACCGCTCCTCCTCCTCCCCTCTAGACCACACCAGAGCACCTCCAACATCCCTAAGGGACCCTCCCGCACTTCTTTCTCTCCTCCCCGTGGCCGTGCCATTGAGCTCCATCACCACCGCCAGCCTCGCCCGCCACGTCCGATGGTGCGCTTGCATCCGACCACCCCTGCGGGCATGGCGCACCTCGGCGGATGCGGCGCGGCCTCCTGAACCCACCGGTGTGCTGGGCATCGCCGGAGGTGGACGGTGCCGCTGGGGAGAACGCCGGTGCCCGCTCGACCTCGCCTCCCCTTCCTCTGCTCTGTTCAAGCGGGAGGTAGGAGACGGCCTGAGCACCGGGCCCCGCTCGTCAGCGAACCGGTGGGCAGGCCCGATCGTTTAAGGGGAAACGGCTTCAGCTGGATCCGCATCCCCTGCGCGAAGGCGCACCCCTGCGAAGACGCCTTCAATGTCACCACCTCTGCCCGCGCAGCCGAGCCACTGGGCCGGCCAACGGTCTATCTGTCGCCCGTGCGCAGGATAAGGTTAAAGCCTTATTTCCTTTTTCTTTTTCCAGTCAACTTCATAAATCCATAAATAGTTCAAATTAACTCCAAATTTGATGATTCAAATTTCTAGTAGTTTCTAAATTCATGCCCTATCTCAAGGTGCTATTTGCACATTTTTCCAGAAATATTTATTTCACAAATAATTATCAAATACCATTTTTCCATTTCTGTCATAAATTTTAGAAAATCACAGAGGGCTCAAATTTGATCCAAATTCCATGATTCAAATTCCTAGATGCTTCTAAGTTCATAACTTAGCTTATGAACATTTTTCTTAATACTTTCTATCCCACTTAATATAATGAGACATTTCTTCATATTTTTCAACTTTGCAAATTCATAGGGAAATCATTTGAACTCCAAATCCATTGAAACCAACTCCTAGATGATTCTAAAATCATGGTTTGTTAAATGGGCGCCTTTGCTCATTTTTCAAAAATATGTTTCTGTACACTTCTTGCAAATCCATAAACCCCTTGATTCCATCATATCAAAATGTTTAGGAATATCCACTGACCCAATTCCAATGAAACCACTCTGGTTAATTTTCATATAACCAGAGATGTCCTAGAAAAGTCAAATTAATATTTTTAGAGCACTTTTATTTTCTGCCTTGTTGTGTTGCTTATTATGGTTGCTTTCGACGATAGTTGACGAAATAGACGAAATGCTTGGAATTGGACGAGAGATATTTGAAGACTTGAAGACTCTGATGAACCAGGCAAGCAGCCCTTTGACCATGTCTATGAAACCCTTTTTATGCATGTCTTATAGCACCGTATTGTTGTTGCAACGGAATCATGATGAGGTGGTAACCACCTTGATGGGTTGCCTCCGTTACTTCCTCGTTGATACTTGCATTGTGCATGACCCTACCTCCTTGTGAGGGTTATGCCAGTGGGAGTAGATAGGATGCTAAAGTAGATGCTACGGAAATGGGACGGTTATATGCATGCTGATGGAGGCAAGTATGCTCCCAAAGACTTTTTTTGAAAACCCCGTCGGGTGCCACTAATGCCCGAGGGAGATGTTGAGCTAGGTAACCACTTGACAAAGAAGTGGTGTACCAGAGAAGGATATGTGAGTGTGGTTTCAAAAACGGATTGGTTTAAGTTGCGACCGTTATTCCAACCTTACATGCGCAACCACTCTACCCTTATATGGGAAAGGGCATTACTGATTACCTAGGCCGATACTAGCTTGGAGCCCGCATTACTAGTGACAGGAGAGTTGTTGGTGCGCTCTCTCGGGACGGGGTCGTGCCAGGTAGGGCGGCCAAGAACATTTTTATGGGGCACCGGACACACCGTTGGTACCCCGTGCCAGTGGTATGTGATAAATATGGGAGCAAGGCTCCACAATTCTAAGATGTGAAATGTTGGGCACGGGGGGGTACTACCAATCGAGTGGACACCATGTTAGTATCGTCTAGGGAAAGGTAGTGATCGGGTGCTTACCCCGGGTACTAGAGGTACCGCGGGTCGTGGATGACACGAAAGTTCCCCGGATCTTGTGGGTAAAGTGTGCAACCTCTGCAGAGTGTAAAACTATTCGAATAGCCGTGTCCACGGTAAAGGACAATTGGGTAACCGCTCTTGGGCTACGTCCACATGTTTACCAAACCTGGTGAGTGTGTATGGATGAGTGGAAAGAACTACTTGCATCAAGTCAAAGGACTTGACATGATTGAGTTGGGTTGGTGCCCACTCCATTTATGTTGATATCTGTAATCTGTCCTCAGGGTTACTTGAATTCTCATGATGCATGCTATGCAAGTTGTTGAACATGTCGTAGCACTCAAAACTAGCTTTCTGCAAAAATTTACCTATATCATGCATTATTGTGCCTTGAACCAAAACATGGGTTGCTTGCGAGTACATTCAAAGTACTCATTGGCTTGCCACTTGTTATTTTATTGGCTAGGCATGAAAGAACAGGATATGATGAAGAATACTTCGGTGATGAACATGCGAGCTAGGACGCTTCCCAGTCAGAATGCCTGTAGGGTTAAGGCAGATGGCATGGGTCCAAGTTATCGATGAAGATTTCCGCTGCGAAGTTATACTCAAGACTTGACCATAATGGTCCTACTTGTGTAATACGGTATGTATGGATGTAAGACTCTTGTTATTCAGCTTCTGTGTGTTCAGTGAGCATTGATCTCTGGGATCACTGTACACGTGCATTCGGTGATCACGACTTATGAGTCGGGGTCCCCACACGGGGTGCCCACTTCCGTACGACCCGTAGCGCAAGCCGTCGTTGTCGCTTGGGGAGGTCGTGGTGGGCCAGCCCGGTGTGAGCCCACAGTCTCGGCGAAACCGAGCAGACTCGGGATGGTGGCACGACACTCGTCCATCTGCTCGGCCGCTGGCGGAAACCTTAGCAGCATCTGAGCCCGCGCCATAGCCTCTGTAGCAGTACTTGGCATGGGTGATGACGATGTAGACAGCACTGTCACTTGGCTTCTGACGTTGCCAGCAGCGACGGTACCATGTCCCCGCTGTTGCAAGGCGGCCATCTGGATGGCATGTTGACGGGGTGAAGGTGCTTGAGGGCCAACGACTTCGTTGGGCGCATCGATCTGGTCGGCTTGCCTCGGGGAGGTGCAGGTGCTGTGGTCGCTCCCGAGGCGGGGGCGGCCGGAGGGCCGCGATTCGCCCTGGACCAAGCATCATCGTTTTTGGCTGTGCCCATCGGCGAGAGGAAGGGGCACAGATGGAATAATCCCTTCACCCGTACCTCGTGGAGGGTGGCCGTCGGGACGTTGCTGGTGCTGCTCTCCTCCGATGCCTCCTGCTCCTGCTTCGGCCTCGGGGGAGGTGGTGACGGTGCCGCCTGCTCTGACCACATCCCTAGTAGCGTCCACATCCTCATGCGTCCCCGCATCCCCGGTAGCATCGGTGGCTGCGGGCCGTGGAGCCTTGGAGGTGGACGGGTGAGCCGAAGTAACGGATTTCTTCTTGGGCGCCATGGTCGATGGCGTCGCCAAAGATGAAGATGGTGATGAAGATGACGCGCTGCTCCTTCTTTCAGGTTCGCGCAAGTGCTCCCCCAACCTGGTGCGCCAACGATGTCGCGGGAAACCACGGCCACCTATCGGACCAAAGGTCCCTTGCTGGTTTGGCGGGGGGATGGCACGTTGCACAAAGAGCAGAAGAACGTTGGGCAGCACGGCAGAGATCACGCGGGCAATTTTACCCAGGTCTGGGCCCGCGTGAGGTGTAAAACCCGACTCCTGATTTGGCGGGTTGATTGTGGACAAATGGTGGTGGAGCATAGTACACTTGCCCGGCAGGGTAGCCTTGGGGGCGACAATGGTAACTCGCGTATGAGAGTGTGGGGTCCAACCTTATAATCCTTTCTATGGTTGCTATGGGCCTCCTTTTATAGATTAAGGGGTCACCACAATGGCAAATTAGTCATTATGCACTGATAAGATAGCAAACAGTGCTATAATACCTAACTCTACGGGCTGGCAGAGCGCATTAAATGAGCCGCTCGATGTCACATCATCGCTTGCGCGGTATGCCTTGCTGGGCTGCTGCGCCAGCTTCACGCCTGCTCGCTCGACACGTCGCAGGACAGATGTGGTTTGTAGGTATTTCCTGTAGAAAGAGGCTGCCATGCAGCAAATAGCTGCCACTTAGTCACTTTGCGGCTTGACACCGCATCGATCGACGACATGCGTCGTGGTGAGGTTGTTTGGTGAGGTGGCTCTGCCTCCATGAGCCCCGGCAGGCCCTGCCGGGATGTCTAGGATGTTTTCTTCCGGGGTGGCCCCGTCCTCGACAGGCTCTCCTGCCGGCAAGGGAGGTTCTTCTTCTGGTGATTTCTTACTTCTTTGGATTTGCCTTGGTCCTCTCGATCTGCATGTTGGTCCTTTTAAGATCTTGATCTCTTGTACCTTGGCCTGACCATGGTGTTGTAATCTTGCTCCCGTGCCTGTGCACTGTCTGGGAAATGGACCCAGGGTTTGTTGCACCGACAGGCCCTATATGAAGGAAGCGGCCCACTGCCCTTAATGGGCATCCCTAATGGGCTCGCATGGGCCAAAATTCTCATAGGCCTTTGATTGATCGGTTTTTGTCCTGTCCATAATTGCTCGTCGTAATGGGCTCAAATTATAGTTGGGCCAGAATTGGCGTTATCTAATTGGGCCTACTGATATGTTCGAGCTTTAGCGGGCCCATTAAGTTAATGGGCCTTAACCAAACCGAAAGCACTATTGGGCCGCTATAATTGAAACGAGCCAACAGTTAATGCTCGGCCCTGTTAGCTCCCCGGTCCTTAACAGGCCGGCATCAAAGTGTGCAACAAGTGGGCCCATTCGACTTCACCTGCTGTTGACAGGCCGATACTAAGGTCGGGCTTATATGGCCCAACTGTATTTTGGGCCTTTAGCAGGTTGAAAGAGACAGCGAGCGCGTACTGGACCATGAAGAGCATGGGCCGCTAAGAGGCCGAAAGTCAGGTTCGACTTTATATGGCCCAACTGTGTTGTGGGCCTTTAGCAGGCCGAATGAGAAAGGGGGCTAGTATCGGTCATGAAGAGCATGGGCCGTTAAGAGTCCAAAACTTAGGTCCGACTGCAAATGGCCCAACTCATTTATGGGTCGTTAAGGGGCTGAAAGGCACACCAGGCTAGAAATTGGGCGAACACTTAAATGGGTCACTAAAAGGCCGAAAGACGTACATCCTGAAAATTGTCCCATCCCTTGAATGGGTCGTTAACAGGCCGAAACTATATGGGGCCGATATTGAGCCAAAATATATAGCGGGCTGTTAACGGGCTCGAACTGATGATGGGCTGCAATGGTGTCGAATAGTTAACGAGCCGTTGACAGACCGAATTGGCACATCTCGTATTAGCCATGGGCTTAAATGGACTAGACACGTGTAGGACCTATATGCACCGGCCTGCTAATTTTGACTGGGCCAACCACTTTCACCTAAATGGGCCACTGTTGGGCCTTGCCACATGCCAACGTATCATAGGCGCCTCCCGTACAATGAGTGGATGATATCTGTCCCAACGCTGAGCCGACACATGGATCCTCCAGTGAATGAGAATTTTACACGTGGAAAATCCCCATTGGTCAGGCTGTTAACGGGATATCGGATCCAAACCGGAACCCGATAGCTTAACGGCGACCCGTTACGGTGGATGCCATGTGTCGGTTACCCTTGACGAAAACCCTTCAATGACATGCCATTTATCGTCATGGAAGTGGACACTTCCGTGATTATAATTTTTGTATTGTCATGGAACACTTCTACGATAGCACAGGTATGACTATCTTGATTCTATCATAAAATTGCCATGGATATACATGCATGACAGAAAACGTGACCTACTGTGACAAACACGTATCATCATAGCAGTGGTTTTTTTGTAGTGCTATAGCGAACGGTGATAGCCTTTATGGCATGGCAATCGGAACACACGCAAAAACTACCATTTCTCTTAGGCACAAGAATAAGCAGAACAACACAAGGACTTAAGCTCTCACGTACATGCCCATTCTCAGTGAGATGTTGTACTTGCCTTTTTATTTCTTTAGTTTCTTCGGGGTTGACGCGGTATGGTGCCTTGTTCGGTAGAGGTGCACTGGGTATGAGCTCAAAGCGGTGTCCCATGCTGCGTACTAGAGGTAGTCCTGGATGTAGCTCATTGGGGAACACGTATTCATATTCCTAGAATAATTGAGACAACAACAAAGGTAGATGCCGTGAAATATTAGTCCTCACCGCATCATCTTTGCACACAAGTACAAGGTGAAGAACACTCGATGGGCTCTCACACACATCCCTCATGTCTCTTTTGGTGGCTAAAAGCACTAAGTTTTTCTTGTCACTCATCATGATGGCACTCAATTTTGGCTTGTGGCGCTCACTCTCTTTTGGGTGGTTCACTTGCTCACTATTCTCCCCACTATGGGTAGATGCTTGCTTGTCGGCAATCACTTGACTTGGCGACATTGGTCGTAGTACGTACTCCTTTCCCTTCATCTTGAAGCTATAGTGATTGGTTTGTCCTTTGTGGATGACGCCGCGATAGAATTGCCAAGCACTATTGCAGGATGCTGCTAACGCGACACTATGACCAGAGACCCTTTGAGAAACTGTGTGCAATGCAATAATCGCAAACCGGTGTTGTATGAAAACCATCAGAAATGTATAAAACGTTTGCGATGACGGATGCATCAAACACGGTTCAGGTTTTAGTTGCGTGTGAGATGAAGGGCATAAGGTTCAGTTCAATTAACTGTTTGCGATGAGGAGGAACAAAAGAAACGGGCAGCCAGATGAAGGCGTGTGCGATACACAGCATACAGTATACTTGGATGAACGGTTTGTGATTAGGCAACACAATGGAAACGGTCAGTCAGATCAAGGTGTGTGCGATATACGGCATGCGGTTCACTCGGATGAACTGTTTGCGTTGAGACATGAGAACAGAACCGATTCAACTTAACAAGATGTGTGTGATACGCGGCAAACAGGTCTGTAATCAGAAATGTGTGTGAAGACCGATAATAACACAGCCGGTTGCTGCCAATAAGACATGTGTGTTGTGCGATGGGATTGCATACAGAACAACAACATATATATGTATATACACACTTATAAGGACATGCTTGCATAATCAAATTAAACATCCACTTACATAGGTGGCTAATACGACCATGGCATTTGCACACACCAAAGTAAATTATTACATGCATAATTACATAGGTGGCTACTACACACATGACATTTCCACACACTAATAAAGTAAACTATATATTACATGCATGATTAACTAGAATAAACGATCATCTGATCATCATATACTTCTTGTGACGTTTGCTCTGCTTGTGGCTCGATCCGGGCTCCTCGATTTGGGTAACGAGGCACTTCCTCATGTCAACGATCCGCATGTGCATCTCGTAGCATGTGTACACGCTCTTTGGCCGCAAACATGAGGTGAGGCTCATCCAGTTGCCGCATCCAGTCCCCCTGCCAGGATACGTGACTTGTTCCCTGGGCATCCTGCTTCATGTTTTCGTCGTAGGGTTCGATGATGGCCGAGGCGAGTTCGACTAGGGAGTCCTTCTTCGTGCTGCCCCAGACCCTGTAGTGGTTACGAATTTTGACAAGGTTCTTGCAGGACAAGCACGTAACACTGAGCGCTTTTCCATCGTTGGTGGTATCCACCGTTGTCGGATTTTGGGTTCCGGCAAAACCCTTGAGGTTCGAACACTGGGGTGCGCACGAAGATTTGCCCCTACCTAATCATGCCCTCAGCCTCACCACGATCTCAAAGCCTAGCTCGTCAAGCCCGCAACACAAGAGACACGAGATTTATACTGGTTCATGCCACTATTGTGGTGTAATACATACTCCAGTGTGGTGTGGTGGATTGCCTCTTGGGCTAAGGATGAACAATACAAGGGGAAGAATAATCTCCCGAGGGGAGGTGTTCCTGTGCTTGGTGGGTGTGAGGATGGAGTGGATCCAGTACAAGATGAGTTGCCTCCTACTATGGTGGCTAGTCCTATTTATAGAGGCCTTGGTCCTCTTCCAAAATATTGAGGGGGAAGGGATGCCACAACAGCCAATTTGATGGGGGACAACTAGTACAAGCTATCCTGACTAAAGGTGGTCTTCGCCGGCCAAAGGCTCTGGTGGTGATGCCGTCTTGGGCTCCACGGTGACCTCCGTCCTGCCATCCTGCTGGTCTTGGTCTTGTTGCACCGATATGGAAACCTTTGCCTGATGCCTCGGTACTCCTCGCCTGCGCTTGCCTCCTTAGCACCAAAGAGGAAACTTGGACACGGTGCACGCTGGCGCTCACCTGGCGCCTGCCTGGTCTTGGTCATCATCGCTTACGTCATTGGAACCTCGCGAGGTTTGCCTTGCCTTGATTTCTCCGCCCCTCGCGAGCCAACTTGGTGAGGCTGCTCCCGAGGAGGTCTTGTGTCGTCCGCCTCGCAAGGCTTGGCCCCTCGCGAGGGTCTTGAGTGTTTGTTGGTGAAGACGGGCCGTACTGGGCCGCGAGTGGAGCCACGCAGTGGGCCGCAGGCAGGCAAGTCTGGGTACCCCCGTTCCCAGAACACCGACAGTAGCCCCTGGTCCCAAGGCGCACTCGGGCTTGGCTTCGAGGCGAAGCCAAAGGGCAAGTGTGGAGTACCGCGGGCCCCAACAGCCTGCGGCCTTGGTCCACGTGTGGCGATTGATTGGATGTGGGCGTCTCCGCTTGTCCATGTTGCCTTGGCAACTGCCCGACTTGATGAGTCTCTGCTGCATGCAAAAAGGTTTACCATTACCTATGATCGTGGAGGTCGATGGTTGGCCTCCTTTGGGCTATAAATGAGGAGGGAGGCGGAGCCCCCGTCGCCCATCTCTTCCCGCTCCACTTGATTCTTCTCCCTTGCTCCATTGCTAGTAGCGGCACCATGGCGCCATTCCGAAGATTCTCGGCCGCAGAGAATGGAAAAACGCCCCGCGATGAGCCCGGGCCGCTTCCGCCAAAGAAGAGGCCGGTCCACCGCCGTGACGTAGTCGTGATGCAGGAGGTGACAAGGCCTTGGTACGAGCGGCCACCTCCCGGGTATCCGTTGCCTTTATACGCCCAAGCCGAGGGCTCAGGAGGAAGAGGCAGCGAGCGGCGCCGCCCACGCCGCGGCCGTGGTCGCTGCGTCACGATGGCGCACACCGTCACCCCAGGGGCCCATGTCGTGGACTCCTCGCGCGAACTCGTGCTGTGGGCGGTGATGCCCCAGTTCTTCTCCGCCGAGATGCCGCCGAGGGGGCCCCTTGAGCTATGGCTGCAGAACGCCGACTGCGACGCCACGGCGACCGGAGCAGAAGTTGAAGTCATCTCCTCGGGCAAGATCTTCATGACTCGAGGCTAGGGTGAGGTCGCCCAGGTTTGCCGTGCAGAAGGCGCCCTTGCGATCCACTTCGAGTACGACGGAGCCTCCACCATGTTCTTCAAGGTCTTCGACGTGGAAGGCCGTCACTTGGAGTGTTGCCCCGGAGAGGGCCGCCAAGGACCGTGCCGCGGCAGAAGCTGGGCCTGCCACACACCTCACCAGTGACTCATCCAGCAGCTGTGGCATCGCTTGGGAGTCCAGCGACTCTCCCGAGCCCTATGAGACTCCAGAGACGAGCGACGACAGCTATGTGCCCCCGAGTTCTCGCCGCGCCCGGAGCAAGGACGCAGCGTCCGGCCATCACCGTCGCTGATCTGGATGGGGTTGGCGCCGGCCTCCCGTGGCCCACTGTTGATGATGGCGTCGGCTGCGCTGGCGCGTGTAGATAGGGCTCCTAGGAACTCCCCTCTTTTGTTCCCTGCGAGGAATCGAAACGAACCACGTGGGGGCATGTAAAGAACTTGTAATGTCTTCTGTTGACATTGTCCTTATTATGAAATTGTGCGAGTGCGTGTCCTATTTTGGCTCAGTCGCCCCTTTCTACCCTCGCGATGGCTTGGTGCTCTACGCTGACAGGTACCGGTCCCTAGGCAGGCTGCAGCCGTCGCTGGTATGCCAGGTCGCGATGCCGTGGTCAAGGCCAGGATGTGAGTGGCCCGAGGTCCAGTAAGAGCTCCGGAGACGCGATGCTCAAGAGGTCCCCTTTAGCACGCAAGCTGACACCGAGAGGTAAGAAAGGGAGGCGACGTTGCTGTGGTAGGGCTGCAGCAAGTGAGAATCCCGTGTCGTGGCGATTGGCTGTTTCGAGCGCGAAACTTATCTTGGCAGTCTGGAGTCGTTTCCTTATGTTGCGCCAGACTTGTGCGTTGGCTGCCGTTGAGAAGCTAGGTTAGGCCCGTGCGTGCTCCCCTTCTTCCCCACGCTCTCCTTCGTTTTCTATGTCCTCGGGTCCCGACCCTCGAGCGGGCTCAGCCGCCGCTGGTATGCCAGGTCGCGATGCCGTGGTCAAGGCCAAGGGGTGAGGGCTGGAGAGCTAGTAGGAGCTCCTGAGTCGCGATGCTCAGGAGCCCCATTTTAACGCGCAAGCGAATCACATGGGAGAAGAGGCACCCCGCGGTACCGCCCGCTGTTGTCCTCGGGAGGTTCCTGCAAGTCAGCACGAGGAGGGGCACAGAATGCCATTATAATCGCCAGCCAGCCACTGGTCGCTCCGTTAGAGAATGAAGGCACTGAGGTCCTGTTGAGGTGACGCGCGCGGGGCGTGCCACGGGTCAGAGCTCGACCGCTCAGATTTATCGACGTTGTAGGGACGGACCCAAGCACAAGCGCCGCGCCAGCGTGAACAACTCTCGTGGTAGGTGACAATCAAGCAGGTGACAATCACATATAGGTTAACCATGAAAGGCAGGGTAGCTTATGTAAATGCATGAACGATACAGGCCACTGGGTCAGAACAGAGCGGCTTGGGGATGATGCAGCCTGAGGGGCGCCCCCAGCAAGGTAAGCTAAATACATAAAAAAGGGATACACGCCGCAGGGACGGACCCATGCGGCCTGGGAATGATGCAGCCCGAGGGGCGCTCCCAGCTAAATAAACATGGAAGATGTCACCTGGTTCTATTGTCGAAGGGGTGTTGAGGCAGCTGAAGACGCGTGATGAAGGGGTTGCTCCTCACGAGCCACCGGGGCCCTGAGCCTCAGGAGGCTCTGGGGGTCCAGGCTGTTCCTTGAGGACCGTCTCCATCTCCGCCAGGACTGCATGGTGCCTGGCCTCCTAAGCCACCAGGATGCTTCGCAGGTTGCGCTGGAAGGCGGTCGCCACGCTCGGCGGGCCAAAAGGCATGCGAACATAGCTGTGAGGCGGGCCCTCGTAGCGTCCCACGCGTGAAGGATAGAAAAGCTCCTGAGATGCGGCCCTATTGACCCCTCGGACGTCGGTGCAGACGCACAGCCCACAATCCTCGCTTGGATGGGGAGCCGCGCCAGGTGAGCGACGGTCGCCGCACATGGCTCTTGCATCCTGCAGTTCCTGAGTGGTCTTGGCAATGAACTCCTGAGCGCTGGGCGCTCCTCATCCGATGTCCTCCTGAGGGAAACATGCTGCGAAGCACGCCTCCACGTGGACCTCCAAAAGAGAGCCCCCGAGCCCTGCCCGAGGAGGGCGCCGGGCGCGCCTTCCTATGCAAGGGAGGGAGGTGCCCTAGGCGCGGGCGCCGATCCTGATGTGGCTCCACTTGCGGCGCCGCTCTCCTGAGGCCCTGCACAGAGTAGCTGCTTCTTCTTCTTGGGGACGACCTCAGGACGGTACTGTGCTGCATTGCTGTCGGGGTCTTCGATTGACGCTGCTTGGAAGGCGTGCTCGAGGGATCACACCGCATCACTTTCTTCGCAGGGGACCGTGATGATTCCGCCGCTCCCTGGCATCTTGAGGACGTTGTAGCCGTGGTGTGTCACTGCCATGAACTTGGCCAGGGCTGGATACCCGAGGATGGCATTGTATGGCAGACGGATGTGGGCGACGTCGAAGTCGATGAGCTCGTGCGGTAGTTGTCACGCTGTCCGAAGGTGACAGGGAGGCGGACTTGCCCTATCGGCATGGTGGAACCGTCGGTCAATCCTGAGAAGGGCTTGGTAGGTTGAAGCTCATCATAGGGCACTTGAAGGTTGTCGAACGTCTCAACGGACAGGACGTTAAGCCCTGCACCGCCGTCGATGAGGGTCTTGGTAACTTGTACGTTGCTGATGATGGGTGAGCAAAGCATCAGGAGGGCGACAGCGGTGGCCGCGCACTTGAGCTGGTCTGCCGAACTAAAGGTGATGGCACACTTGGACCACCTAAGCGGGCATGTGGCCTCGAGCCTGGGGAGGACTATGTTCACCTCGCGAGCAAACTGCTTGAAGATTCGCTGAGAGGCTGGGGCTTGATCTCGGCCCAATATGCAGGCGATAGCACGCGGTTCCTAGAAGCCCCCAGCCCCCTCGTCCTGATGGTGGTCGTCGTTCCTCCTTGGTGGTGGCGGCAGCGGAGGAAGACCAGCGTTGCCCTGGGGGCGGTCCTCGCGAGACTGATCCCTCTAGGCGCCTTCGTGAGGTTGATCTTGCCAGCGGTCCTCACGAGGCCGGTCACGCCACTCCTGGCGAGGGCCACGGTCTTCCCAACGTCCTCCGCCACGTCCTCCCCTCGGCCATAGCCCCGATCGTTGCGCACGGGGCGTCGACCGAGGTGTCCATCTCGAATGGCCCTGAGCTCTTGACAGTCGTTGGTGTTGTGGCTGTGAGCATTGTGGAAGGCGCAAAATGGTCGGCTGCTCTTGGATGACTCGGGCTGGCCCCGGCCGCGCTTCATGTCCGGCTTCGCCGAGAGTATGACCACTCCCTTGTGCTTCACGTCCTTGTCCTTGGCTTTCTTCTCCTCCAGGTCGGCAGCTGGGAGCTCGAGGAGGGAATGGCGCCCTTCCTCAACCCTTGCGCACTTGGTCGCCAGGTTGAACAACTCCAAGGATGTGCACAGCTCCTCCTGGATGGCGAGCTCCTACTTCATCTTGACATCGCGGACACCATCGGAAAACATGGAGATGATGACCTCGTCCGTCACCTTGGGGAAATTTAGGCAAACGTTGTTGAAGCGCTGGATGTACTTTTGCAGGGTCTCTCCTGGCTGCTGCTTGATGCGGCGCAGGTCACCCACGACCGGAGGGCGGTCGCGAGTGCCCTGGAAATTGGCGACGAAGCGGTCGCGCATCTCGTCCCAGGAGGAGATCGAGCCTGGAGGCAGGTTCAGGAGCCACGAAGGAGCGCCATCCTTGAGAGCCATGGGGAACCAGTTCGCCATGACTTTTTCATCGCCGTTGGCTGCCTCGATGCACAGCTCGTAGAGCTGCAGGAAGTCCGTGGGGTCGGGGGTGCCGTCGTAGCGTGGAGGCAGGTCTGGCTTGAACTTGCCCGGACATGCAACGCTATGCAACTCAGGAGTGAAGGCGCGGCAGCCCGCGGTGGCCACCGGGACCCTTTGATGATGTGGGGCCTGCCCTTGATGCCCGCGCACCGCCGCTGCAGGCGGCGCGCGGTCTTGTCGTAGTGGCGCCGGGAGTGCGGGAGCGTTCTCTCGCGTACGGGGAACTTCTTGACAGCTTCCTTCTTCGCACACGGGCGCTCGACGTGGTGGGTCGCGCCGGGGGGCCACACGCCTTGGCGCCAGGACAACGTCTTGGTGCAGAGGTGGTGGTGGTCGCGCTCCATGAGCCACTTCGCCTGCACCTGGCGGAGGGCGAAGTATCGAGAGGGATGGCACAGGGGAGCCCCCTGCGGCGCTCACGAGCTCGGCGATGCGGTCCAGCCAGTCCTTGTAGAGGTTGTCGACGGGGCGGTAGCATAGGAGTTCGCGTGCCATGAGCAGCATGGCCTGCGCGTCCGTGGGAGCGCGACGAGCGTGAGACGATGAGCCGGCCGGGGTCAGCGACGGAGTGGTGGGGCGGCCGTCCCGCCGCACCGAGGGGTGCATCGAGGATGCTTGCTGCTCGTTTCCCGCCAGGCCGGTGGCGGCGTTGGCGGCAGGTGACGGATGACGACGAGGAGGTCAGCCGACGGGAGCCGTCTGAGCAACGCGGGCGGCGAGGGCGGCCCGGTGCTCAGCGCGAGCTCGGCGAGCATCCGCCATGGATGCGACGAAGCGACGGGCCTCGAATCGATGGAAGGAAAGCTCGGCGCACCCCTACCTGGCGCGCCAAATGTCGGATTTCGGGTTCCGGCAAAACCCTTGAGGTTCGAACACTGGGGTGCGCACGAAGATTTCCCCCTACCTAATCACGCCCTAAGCCTCACCGTGATCTCAAAACCTAGCTCGTCGAGCCTGCAACACAAGACACACGAGATTTATACTGGTTCGGGCCACCGTTGTGGTGTAATACCCTACTCCAGTGTGGTGTGGTGGATTGCCTCTTGGCTGAGGATGAACAATACAAGGTTAAGAACAGCCTCCTGAGGAGAGGTGTTCTTGTGCTTGGTAGGTGTGAGGATGGAGTGGATGCAGTCCAAGATGAGTTGCCTCCTACTGTGCTGGCTAGTCCTATTTATAGAGGCCTTGGTCCTCTTCCCAAATATTGAGCGGGAAGGGATGCCACAATGGCCAATTTGGAGGGGGCAGCTAGTGCAAGCTATCCTGACTAAAGGTGGTCTTCGCCTACCAAAGGCTCTGGTGGTGACGCCGTCTTGGGCTCCACGGTGACCTCCGTCTGGCTGTCCTGCTGGTCTTAGTCTCGTTGCACCGATATGGAACCTTTGCCTGATGCCTCGATACCCCTCGCATGCGCTTGCCTCCTTAGCACCAAAGAGGAAACGAGGACACTTTGTGCGCTGGCGCCCGCCTGGTCTTGGTCGTCATGGCTTACGTCATTGGAACCTCGCGAGGTTCGCCTTGCCTTGATCTATCCACCCCTCGCGAGCCAGCTTGGTGAGGCTGCTCCCGAGGAGGTATTGTGTCGTCCACCTCGCGAGGCTTGGCCCCTCGCGAGGGTCTTGAGTGTTTGTTGGTGAAGACAGGCCGTACTGGGCCGCGAGTGGAGCCACGCCGTGGGCCACAGGCATGGAAGTCTGGGGACCCCCGTTCCCAGAACGCCGACAACCGTGCCGAACTTGTAGTCAGTGCTGTTGACAAACCTATTGAAATGGTCACAAGGCTCTGTGGCCATGCAGTAGTGGTAGATGAGGACATGATGGAGCATGCACAACTGGGCGACGGCAACCTTCTGATCTATGCCGGGACGACCGGCGGTGTACTAGAGGTCGATGCCAACCACCTTGTACTTGTCTCCAGCAAGCAACTGCTCAACGCTGTTGATGTAGTTTTCCACCATGGCCGGGTCAATGGTGTACACCACCGAGAGATCCGTCTCCCTCGCGTTGGTCTCCACTCTATGCTTCCCAAACTCCATTGTAGCACAACCGGACATCCCCTCTCTATGTGTCGTCGTGGGTGTGCTTGTTGTGTTGTGCGGCGCGATCGAAAGGTTGAAGACACTAAGGTTATAATGGCCGCGTGAATTAAGGGGAAGCCGGACGGCCAGGAATATCGGCAGGCCCTGATGGCAGTTCTAATTTGTAGCGCGTAACTCCATTGTTCCACACGTAACTGCATCGTGTGGCAACGTGCGCGGTGCAACCGCATGCATATGGGGCCCCCGACGTGATCGTGCGCACGCCCAACCGCTGGCAGAGCACACCGACAGACGCGAGCAGAGCGCGCCGCGGCGCCTAACGGCGAGTAGAGCTGGCCGAGGGACGCGAGCAGAGGACGGCACAGTGATACGTGGCAAATAAGACGAACTGTACGAGCGACGTCGTAGACATCAAGCACGAATCAGATTAGAGTTGTGTGTGCGATACATGGCAGATAGTTGATCCATCCGAGCTGTTTGTGATGGAATAAGCCGTGTGTGTTGCGGGCAAATGCTTGCTGGTGTATAACCTTAAATTTAACCAAAAAAAATTTAATGCATGTTACAAAAATCGTATAGCCGGAAACTATGTTCAAATACGACTCCAACGATATAATCTATGGCAACATGCATTCGTATTTTATTAGTTAAATCCTACTTATAAACCACGACGGGGGTATAGTAGGTAATTAAATCGCAAATGTTTTTTTATTAACTGTATGTGTACGTGTCCTCTCGTCCTCTTCTCGCACGTCTTGTCACCCCGCTGCCGCAGACGGCTTACAGCGCAAGCTTGCGGAGCGCGCGGGGGCGTTCTGTTGGCCAAACGGTGGTGCTAATGAATAGTCGGTGAGCCCGTTCGCACGCAACCTCGCAGGTTCCCGTGCAAGCTTCCCGCCCGACTCGGTGAAATCCCCCAAAATCCCAATGTTTACCGACTGACCTTATGACAACTAGAACCGGATACTTAATAAAACACACCATTCCAAGTGCCAGATATAACCCGGTGATCGCTCTCACACAGGGCGACGAGGGGAGGATCGCCGGGTAGGATTATGCTATGCGATGATACTTTGTGAACTTAACATCTACCCTCTATTATTGTGGCATTCTGCAGTTCAGTCCACAGATACTACCCATTTCATTGATACCAATGCATATGTAGTGTAGATCCTTGCTTGCGAGTACTTTGGATGAGTACTCACGGTTGCTTTGCTCCCCCTTTTCCCCCTTTTCCCCTTATCCCCCTTTCGTTTCTTCCTGGTTGTTGCAACCAGATGCTGGAGCCCGGGAGCTAGACTCCACCATCGACGACGACTCCTACTACACCGGAGGTGCCTACTACTACGTTCAGGCCACCGACGACCAGAAGTATTTTAGGAGGATCCCAGCCAGGAGGCCCGCGCCTCTTTTGATCTGTATCCCAGTTTGTGCTAGCCATCTTATGGCAACTTGCTTAACTTATGTCTGTACTTAGATATTGTTGCTTTAGCTGACTCGTCTATGATCGAGCACATGTATTCGAGCCCTTGAGGCCCCTGGCTTGTATTATGATGCTTGTATGACTTATTTATTTTTAGAGTTGTGTTGGGATATCTTCCCGCGAGTCCTTGATCTTGTTCATACACGTTTGCGTGTATGATTAGTGTACGATTGAATCGGGGGCATCACAAGTTGGTATCAGAGCCGACTTCCTATAGGAATTCCCCTTCGAAACTCCTTGGCCAAAGTTGAGTCTAGACATTGAAAAACTTTTAATAACATGGTTGTGCGGCTTACGGGCCCACGTCGCCATTGTGTGGTATTAGGATCTTTTACTCCTTGTCTATACTATCGCACTCTGATCTCTCTTCTATTCGGGTTAAATGATTTTTCTAAATCTGACTCTAGGTTCTCGTAACTACTATCTCCCAGAGAGCCCCTTATCACAAATGATCGCCTACTGCGCCAGAAGATTTCGAAGATACTCTATGATGTTCTCCCGAGACACTTGTGCCCACCG
The DNA here is from genome assembly GCF_018294505.1 of Triticum aestivum. Classification (NCBI taxonomy): domain Eukaryota; kingdom Viridiplantae; phylum Streptophyta; class Magnoliopsida; order Poales; family Poaceae; genus Triticum; species Triticum aestivum. The sequence goes on along the minus strand of NC_057805.1, from coordinate 193,456,706 downwards.
CCTTTGCAAATTCCCTACCACTGTTATATCCTTATGGATAAGTGCATACACCTGCCATTCTTACATTCAATCCCATTGATCTTGTTATTACAAGGTGCAACGAACTACTCTCCGTTGTTCTGAGAATCCTTTGAGCTTACTACCTTACAGTTCTTTGCCACAAGAATACCCCTACAGATAATTCCTTGCACTTATCGAGTATCCGCTCATTCTTAGTTGTTCAAGTGTTTCACATAATCCTTCAAAATACTATTTGATCTTTCGAAAATCCTCAATAGCCTGTTGTTCTTAAAATTCTTGCTTGCTTGCATTATAGTTAATCCCATAAGTATAGTAATCTTATTGGCATCCTTTGTCACTATCATTTTTGAGTCCATTGATTCAATAAGATGTGAATGTTCACAATCATCAGTCGAATCCTAGGATTACCCTTCTGGCTCAGACGTCATTTGGATATGAGCTGGTTCTTGACCAATCAATGCCTTGATCGGTTGTGCTTCTAAGTCTATTGAACTTATTCATTTTTTATTAGAACGATTACTTCTGATCCCTTGATTTGGACATCATAAAATTTCTTTGCATTAAGCTTTGAATTAGTCAGTTGTTTCTATAATCCGATGCCTTGGCATTCTTTCTTCCTCTGATTGAGTACCGATACTCACATCAGCCCCGTTGTGGACCGCCATACCCATTGTCGGGTTATTACCCGACAGTGTCCTTCACAACCAAAATTCTTGTGAGTTCTTTACCTGATACATAATGCCTTTGGTAAATTGTATCCTCTACTTTTGTCAACCATGCTCTACTTTTGAGCTTGTGTTATTTACTCTTGAAGTTCATGATATATGTTCTAAGAAGCCCCGATGGGTTGAACCTATGCCTTCCTTAATCTGTGTGAACCCGAAAGTTTTCACGGGTCATACTCCTCTAGTAATTCACCAGGTAGGTTTCGACACTGAAATCATTTTTATCTAGAGCAGTGAATGGAAGGTTATGCATTGAGGAAGTGGGAGTCGACCTTGAACCTTTGTGTTCATGCCCATGGACACGATGTGGATCCTATCATGGAAGCTTCTTGTAATAATAACTATTTCCTTGATATAATATCCTTTGGTATCGGTGAAGTTGATCCTTTGCAATTGTGGTTCTGACCATATGTTCTTCTTTGATCCCATTTCTCGGGCAAGTTTAAGCACTTGTCTTCTATGGATAAATACACCAGTCCAACCTTTACTTTGATCTTTCATCAAGTATTACACCCTGGTAACTTGAGATATCACAGAACAACATAACTTCTTATGAGTTCTTCATCAACTATTATTCTCGTCGATTCCAATTTTCCCCCGGGTTCTGAGTTATTACTCACTCGAAAATACCGATAAGTGAATCGATTCCGCACTCCTATTCAATAAATCTAAGTAATTTTCGTTGCTTATGAGTTTAATAATCCTTGAAGTCATTTCTAGCCTGGTCAGCTATATCCTTATCGTGCAACTTTTTAACTGTGCTAGCTGATCCTTCTTCCTGGAGCACAATTTTCGACGATGAGCTAAGCTTACGTCGACTTTCCTCGTCATATCATTTCGCCTTGAACAACAATCTTGATTCTGAGATTGTGGTGTACCCGTGGTTCCAATAACCTTTTGCTTCATCACTCCTTTGACATGGTGTCATCGCCGATCGATTACACCTTCTTGAAAACTCTTGACAATTGTGTCGTGATCATCATCAACGTTCTGTGCTCTTCCAGGATATCAATTGAATTCATCATGATAAATACCATCCTTTCCCCTCGATGATTTGTGTTATCATCGGCAACATTCTTGCCTTCCCCCAACACAAACGTGTTCATGTTTTGTGTTGTACCTTGATTTCCTTTCTATCTAGCTTAAGTTATGTTCTACCTTGTAGTATTACTGTCTTCTATATCAAGAATGTTGTGAGGATTGCTCCACCTCTTAAGAATTCTTGGTATAGTGATACTTCTCACCATCACCATTCTTTCTTGGTCCCCGTGTTGATTCTAATCGGGATACCAACAAGTGAACGGTGCTATTTGGATTCTGCACTTCTAGCAACCCTATTGCTTTGAAGTTAATGATCGACAGTTCATTCTTAGCCTATCGTTATTGAATCACCATTCTAACAATTGATCAGACTACCTATGCCCATATTTCGGGTGCACCTTTCAACCAAGGTTTAATTGTGTATGTCTTCCTCGAGCATACCTCATTATATCATTGATCTGACAAATGTTATCTCCTTATTCATATAATTGTGGAATTCCATATTTTGGAAATCTCGATGAATTGTCGCTGAGTTCATCAGCCACCTCCTCATTCTATCCTTGGTTTAATGATGAACTTTTGTTTCGGAACTCGCTTCCATAGTTCATTTCCCGAGAATCTTACAATGTCATCTCATCAATTTCTGTTGCACCTTTTTCTTCTCAGGCATCCTGGGTCTGAGGTATCCTATCACCAATTAGAACCGAATCTCGGTCAAATATGATGGTTGGAACCTTTTCCAAAAGCCATAACATTGGTGTTTGTATAGGCTAGTAAGGTGATGTCATGCCTAGCACCCCTAGCCGGAGAACCTATTGTTATAGTTCTTCCTTTTTTAGCAAAGTTAACCATTTTTCCATGAGGAAATTGTAAGACTTATTTTATGAGTCGTTCCTGATGGATCCTTCGTGTATCCGAAGTTTGACCTTTACTTGATGACCATGTTAATGCTATCTCAAAGCATGTCTATGGTACTTCGATCTTGAATAAGAACATTTGAAGCACAATGCTAAAATTTCTGCATCAATTATCCAAACACCGTAGTATGAGTAAACCTCTTTCAATCCTTGCCCCTTTGTCTAAATGGTTACATACTTGGAGCCCTATCATTAATATCTTTCTCTGCCTTTCCTTGGGAAAGATATACTCTAATACTTGAGTATAAACACCTTTTCCTTTCCATTGGTCTAATTAATGTAATAATCACATTTTCCTTTCCATTCTTTTGGTTAACGTTTCTTGTGACCTATATGATATAAGCAGTAATAATTACCTGCTTATGTAAACATCTCGGTGTACAACTCTGTCAGTGAGACCCTGTTACTATTGTTGATGACATTCTGGTAACCACCGATGGACAAGAACTTTGCCTATTGGTCCGCCTCGTTTCAACGGGCGGGAGAATGGTTCTCATCATCCCTCGCCCTTTGTACCGATGTTGTCGCCGACATAACTTACCGGCTATCCTCTGACATGCCTTACTTGCATGATCGTGCAAGACATCACCGCCTTCCTTCTTTTAATCCACATGGTGGGCCCATAACCCACAGTTCCACAGGATCGAAACCTGACTCTCCTGTACACCTCCCTGTTCCCAAAGTTATTCCTCGTGCGTGGCCTCGTATATAATCCACGAGCCACCTTCTGAGAGATCATCAATTCTGGTATTAGACACAATAGTTATTCCCAATTGGTGGAACCCCTTTCACACCCTGTTTCAGGCATCGATCGATTGCCTGCCCGCTCGAAACTTCCCATGATACCTCCTTTCTTTGCTCTCGATATTTTCTTAAATTTCAATTCGAGAGATACTTTCGCCACCTTCCCCGATATTATGGACCAGGTAGTCGACCTTGCAGAGGTCCATTCTCCCGGAATACCCACCCTTTATTCTTTTGTAAGTAAGATAGAGTTCCTGAAGAAAGGATGCCGACTTCATCATGATGACCTGTAGCAGAGAAATGAAGACATCAACATAATGGATTAACCTCTTCAAGAAGAGCATCCAAGACCGAGAAGATTTATTAGAATTTCATAATCAGATCTTCCCCCCCCCCCCTGCTTCACCTCTTAAATCTCGGGACGAGATTTCTTGTAGTGGAGGAGAATTGTTTCTTCCCCCTCTTCTCTCGCTAGACACCGAGACCGACGCCGCTGCTACCCAGTACGACTACGGTGTTGACGACCCCTCCTTCCCTGCAGAGCTTCCAGGAAAGCCCCCCCTTGATCACCATATATCGCCTATTCCTTCTCTCTACTGCTTGCATTAGAGTGGTGTAGCATGTTACTACTTTCGGTTAATCCTATTCTGCTGCATAGCCTATCATTGTTGATACAGTTGTTACCCTTACCTGCAATCCTAAATGCTAAGTATAGGATGCTAGTATTCCATCAGTGGCCCTACATTCTTGTCCATCTGCCATGCTATGCTACCGGGCCGTGATCACTCGGGAGGTGATCACGGGTATATACATACATATTATACAGATTACATGATGTGACTAAATTCGGGTCGGCTCATAGAGTACCCGCAAGTGATTCCGATGTGGGAGGACAGGTGGATCCATCCCGGTAGAGGTGAGCCTGGGTTCCCGACGGCTCCCAGCTGTTACCTTGTGGCGGAGCGACAGGGCAGGTTGAGACCACCTAGTTGAGAGGTGGGCATGGCCCTGGTCGGCGTCCGCGGTTACTACAAAATAACACGCTAAACGAGATCTTGGTATTTTATCTGAGTCTGGCCACTGGCCTATACGCACTAACCAACTACGCGGGAACAGTTATGGGCACTCGACGTCGTGGTATCAGCCGAAGCCTTCTTGACGTCAGCGACTGAGGGGCGCGTGCCAGATTGGACCGTAAGCCTTCGCTTGTATTACGGGGGCTAGGTCTGCTTCCGGCCGCATTCGCAATGTGCAGGTGTGCAATGGGCGATGGGCCCAGACCCCTGCACGCATAGGATTTAGACCGGTGTGCTAACCTCTCTGTTGTGCCTAGGTAGGGCTGCGACGTGTTGATCTTCCGAGGCCGGGCATGACCCAGGAAAGTGTGTCCGGCCAGAGGGATCGAGCGTGTTGGGTAAGGTGGTGCACCCTGCAGGGAAGTTTATCTATTCGAATAGCCGTGATCCTCGGTAACAGGACGAACCAGAGTTGTACCGGCAATCAACTAGAATTTGCCGGTCCCATGCCAAGTTTCATGAATTTCAGACGAGTTTAAGATTTACTAGAATTAAAAAACCAGGCATCTCAATGTTTTGCCGGCAATCAACGGTGCCCTGGTGTTTGAAATTCATTCCCATTTCTTGCATGGGACCTAAGGATGCACCCAAGGAGACAGATTTGATTTTTCAACCAATTTATATGCACTGGAACATGCGCATGTAGTTCGAATTTGAATTATGCACATAAATGCATTGAAAACTCAGTTAATGCATAAAAATGTCAAAACGAACACCGAAAAATCACAAAAATTCACACAACACTCCTGTTGTTCTATGTTGACATGAGAAAAAAATGTGAAAGCAATAAGAGGAAATGGATATCGCTTCGTCCCCAAAGGTGGCACGTTCCCTACCGAAAACCATCATGCTTATTGTGAGAAGCTCCGGTTTGTGAGAAGCATAGACCCAAACCTGCCCCAAATGGGACAAAAATTGTTCCACAACATGTTGATGCCGCTCCATGATAGCATGCAAAGTTTCATGAATTTCAGACGAGCTTTGGATTTACTAGAATTTAAAAACCAGGCATCTCAATGTTTTGCCGGCAATCAACGGTGCCATGGTGTTTGAAATTCATTCCCATTTCTTGCATGGGACCTAAGCATGCACCCAAGGACACAGATTTGATTTTTCAACGAATTTATATGCACTGGAGCATGCGCATGTAGTTCAAATTTGAATTATGCGTATAAATGCATTGAAAACTCAATTAATGCATATAAGTGTCCAAACGAACCCCGAACAATCACAAAATTTCACACAACACTCCTGTTGTTCTATGTCGACACGAGAAAAAAATTTGAAAGCAATAAGTGGCAATGGATATTGTTTCGTCCCCAAAGGTGGGATGTTCCCTACCGAAAACCATCATGCTTGTTGTGAGAAGCTCCGGTTTGTGAGAAGCATAGACCCAAACCTGCCTCAAATGGGACAAAATATGAACCACGACATGTTGATGCCGCTCCATGATAGCATGCCAAGTTTCATGAATATCAGACGAGGTTTGGATTTACTAGAATTTAAAAACCAGGCATCTCAATATTTTGCCGGCAATCAAAGGTGCCCTGGTGTTTGAAATTCATTCCCATTTCATGCATGGGACATAAGCATGCACCCAACGACAAAGATTTGATTTTTCAACGAATTTATATGCACTGGAGCATGTGCATGTAGTTCAAATTTGAATTATGCGCATAAATGCATTGAAAACTCAATTATAAAAGTGTCCAAACAACCCCCGAGAAATCACAAAAAATCACACAACACTCCTGTGGTTCTATGTTGACACGAGAAAAACCAATTGAAATCAATAAGAGGCAATGGATATCATTTCGTCCCCAAAGGTGGGACGTTCCCTACCAAAAACCGTCATGCTTGTTGTGAGAAGCATAGACCCAAACCTGCCTCAACTGGGACAAAATTTGTACCACGGCATGTTGATGCCGCTACATGATAGCATGCCAAGTTTCATGAATTTGAGACGAGTTTTGGATTTACTAGAATTTAAAAACTAGGCATCTCAATGCTTTGTCGGGAATCAACGGTGCCCTGGTGTTTGAAATTCATTCCCATTTCTTGCATGGGACCTAAGCATGCACCCAAGGACACAGATTTGATTTTGCAAACAGTTTATATGCACTGGAGCATGCGCATGTAGTTCAAATTTGAATTATACACATAAATGCATTGAAAACTTAGTTAATGCATAAAATGTCCAAACGAACCCCGAAAAATCACAAAAATTCACACAACATTCCTGTTATTCTATGTTGACAGGAGAAAAAAACTTGAAAGCAACAAGAGGCAATGTATATCGTTTCGTCCCCAAAGGTGGGACATTCCCTACCGAAAACCATCATGCTTGTTGTGAGAAGCTCCGGTTTGTGAGAAACATATACCCAAACCTGACCCAAATGGGAGAAAATTTGTACCATGACATGTTGATGCTGCTGCATGATAGCATGCCAAGTTTCATGAATTTCAAACGAGTTTTGGATTTATTACAATTTAAAAACCAGGCATCTGAATGTTTTGCCGGCAATCAACAGTGCCATGGTGTTTGAAATTCATTCCCATTTCTTGCATGGGACCTAAGCATGCACCCAAGGACAAAGATTTGATTTTTCAACGAATTAATATGCACTGGAGCATGTGCATGTAGTTCAAATTTGAATTATTTACATAAATCCATTCAAAACTCACTTAATGCATAAAAATGTCCAAACAAACCCTAAATAATTCCAATTCTTTTATGATCACTTCAGATAAAAGGTCTAGAAATTCAAACACCGTCCATGGCCGCTGTGACCCCATTATGTAATTCAAATCAAGACCAAAAATCAAGTAGATCCCACACCGTTTATTATAACCAACCGTGTGAGATGCAACACAAAATATCCTGGGACCGTGTCTGAATAAGGGACCGTGTCTGATGACACTTTGCGCGCCAGTGTTTTGGCTGAAGCGATTCCAAATTTTCGGCTTCCGCAAAAATATATACCTCCCCGCCCCTTCCCCCTTACCAAAAGCCATATTTCCCCCCTTTCTGCCTTCATTTCCAAGTTGAAACCTTCACTCCTTGCTTGCAGCACCGCCGCCTCCTCGCCGGCGACCCACCTTCACGTTGCTCGACCTCGCCTATCCAGGCAGGTAATCCACACCCGAACCCCATCCTCCTCCTCCTTCCACATCCCACATGCCCCGACCGCCGGCGCGAGCGCGACACCTTCCACCCAAATCACCGACCCCTCCACGAAATAAGCGCCGGCCTAAGCCATGGTGCACGCAGTATAGCCAGGACCTTAAGGAGCATTTGGTAATGGAGAAGCAAATCGTGGCCGCACGCGCGGATGAGGTCGCGATGGGTGCCATTCGTGTCGACCCCCAGATCTTGGAGGAGCACCTCGCCGTCGAGGCCACTGTTGATGCCTCGCGCGCCGACGCCGCAACACGGTTGGCTGCTTTAAATGGCAGTTTGTGGCATTTTCTCGAGGCATCGTCGATGCCTTCGATGAAGACTATGAGGTGTTTTCTCAGCGTGCACGTGCTTACCTCATCTCAAGAGCCAGAAGGTTGGTGCCCGGAGCGGCTCAGGCAACTCACCACTACAACGAGGGCACCCACGATGCGGAGGCCTCGCCCTCTTCCATGTCCAAGGAGCCAATCATCATCGATATCTCCGACAATGAGGAGTAGCTTGTCTTATTAGCTCACTATAAGGATCCATGTTTAGTTTGCTAGCTACTGCCTTTCCTTAACAAATTCTAGTGAATTGTGCTATCAACTTTCACCATGCAATCTTCTGCTATAGTGTATATGTTCTATATATTGTGCAATGTGGTGTTCAATTAACTGCTTGGTTCAATTTTGGGAAATGTGACGTTCAATTCTTCAGGGTGCCACATTTCCAAGTTGTTAAGCATGCTTGGTTTGGTTAACTGTCTGATATTCTATTAGGAGTATGTTATATTGTTCACTTGGTGTTTAGTTAACTGCTTGTTCATTTGTTGTGGCTTGGTTCACTTGTTTTGGTGTTTAATTAACTGCTTGGTTCAATTCTGCAATGCGATGTTCAATTGTTGTTGCGGCATTTTGTTATTGTATACCATGTGAGGAATAAATCGAATTTGGCCGTACTAAATACATGAGAAACAAATACAATTGCTATATTTCCAAGTTGTTAAGCATGCTTGGTTTGGTTAACTGTGTGATCTTCTATTAGGAGTATGTTATATTGTGCAATGTGGTGCTCAGTTAACGTTTGGTTCATTTCTTGAGGTGTTTAGTTAACTGCTTGGTTCAATTCTGCAATGCGATGTTCAATTGTTGTGGCTGCATTCTCTTATTGTATACCATGTGAGGAATAAATCGAATTTGGCTGTACTAAATACATGAGAAACAAATACAATTGCTATATTTCCAAGTTGTTAAGCATGCTTGGTTTGGTTAACTGTCTGATCTTCTATTAGGAATATATTATATTGTGCAATGTGGTGCTTAGTTAACGTTTGGTTCAGTTCTTGAGGTGTTTAGTTAACTGCTTGGTTCAATTCTGCAATGCGATGTTCAATTGTTGTGGCTGCATTCTCTTATTGTATACCATGTGAGGAATAAATCGAATTTGGCTGTACTAAATACATGAGAAACAAATACAATTGCTATATTTCCAAGTTGTTAAGCATGCTTGGTTTGGTTAACTGTCTGATCTTCTATTAGGAGTATGTTATATTGTGCAATGTGGTTTTCAGTAAACGTTTGGTTCATTTGTTGTGGTGTTTAGTTAACTGTTTGGTTCAATTCTGCAATGCGATGTTCAATTGCTGTTGCTCTATTCTGTTATTGTATACCATGTGAGAAATAAATCGAATTTGGCTGCACTTAATACATGCGAAACATATATAAGTAGTATATTTCCTAGTTTTTAATCATGCTTGGTTTGGATAAATGGGTTTTCCATGTGGCTTGAATTAATCTGATGAATCTACAATGTGCTTATTTATCATCAACATATTTCACTGATAGCATGCAAACCCTTACTTAACCTGATGATTAACTACCTTATGTGTGTTGCAGGGAAACAATGGGAAGCACTGAGGTTTACAAGATGGTACTAACTATTATACCTTGCCTTTTTGTATTCCTTTTCCCCATTTCCAATATAGAGACGATATTTATGCACATCCTTGTTTTAGGCTTCACCGATGCTTACCTCTCAAACCACCTCTGTGGTCAGGAGGTGAGGAAAGTTTTCATACAACACTCATAGTTCAATATTGAAGTGTTCCTGAAGAGGTCGAAGGATGGATGGTCAATCATCTACAAACACTGGCCTAAAGATGCAAAGACCTTCAACGAATGAAGGCTCAATATTCGCCTTCCACTTCAGCAGTTTTCCAGATGAGATGCATCTCTCTATGTACCGTCTATGATGCTAATTTCGAAAGGTTCTAGATGTTCGTGCGAAACTTGCTGCTGGTGCAGTTGTGTAATGGGGTAGCTGAGTGCTAAAGCTATATCATGTTGTACTCTGATGTATTTCAATTATGAAATCCTGCTTCCTTAATATGCAAATGGAATATATTATGTGCTTAATATGAATGTCAATTAGATTAGTAAATGTATTACTAGTAATAGGGCAATCAGCCCGCTAATTGGCCAATTAGCTTGCTAATTGGGTTTTACTATTGCAAACAGTTAATGAACAATCACACACGACATTCTCTTCAAAACTGTTTGCGTTACACCACCTCAGGCAACGCACGCAGTTTCCAGGAATAAACTGTGTTGGATCAATGAACAATCACACACGACATTCTCTTCAAAACTGTTTGCGTTACACCACCTTGCGCAAATGTTTTCCTTGTAGTGACTGTGTGGGATGTATAGACGAACGGAAATGTTTAGTGGTGACTGACTGTGTGGGATGTACTTACGACCGGAAAGGATTTCGCCTGTATAATTGTATTTTTTGAGCACTACTGTACGTATTTCTGTATTTGAGTGCTCGCCGGTCGCACACGACCTCATTTTGCCGAGGGTGCGTGCCAGGAGGGCATATCCCCAACGGTTTTTGGGTCGTGTGGGAAGGACCCCCCTATCGCCCACACTCACTTGGCGACGGTTCCGAATGCCGTCGCGGAAAGGGGTGAAAACCCGTTTGTTTAGGACCGACGCACACCAGTGTTGCCACTATGACTAGCCTAGGCTACTAGTAGTACAACAAAAAAACGATGCAGGTGATCACGTGAGAAAAAATACTAAAAACATTTCTTTCGATGCAGTGCGTAGATGCAGTTTTGAACACTACACTTGTCATCGTAATTTTGGAAAATTACACAAGAATTGATCTGGGTTGTGATTACCGTTTACTAGTAGGAAAGAAGTTTCACCTCGATGAGTAGCTTCTTCGTGCACGGAAAGCATGTAAGGAATCCAACAACTTGCTTCAGATTGGGGCTGACAGATTTTATTGCCAAGATCTTCATTGTGCGCACAGATTGGGTCAAGCTTGTGGGAATCATTTTCTAGATGATAGTTGTAAATACATCAAGAAGAAATTAAAAAATGAGAATTTCAAGAAGACAGAGAAGAAGATGAGTGTTGTACATGAACGATTACAGATCCAATAAAGAGTTCGGAGAATTTGGCAGACGAGTATACCAACGCTGTCAATTTCGGCGCGTCAATGACCCTTTTTTTGTTGGATATTGTAAATCAGATACAAGTAATCTCTCAAGGAAAGGCGCATTCTCAATTACCATAGCATGGAACAGCTCGAGTGATCTCTTCCCAATTGATGTCCTGTTGCGGTGCCAGCAAGACACACAAATCCATCGGAGAGTCGTCGAGGCGATGTGGAGGCTAATGAACCCATGGGTCTTCCGAAGACGAAGGTACTCGAGCATAGTACAGCTATGGAGTCGGTGCTCGATAGCCTTCTTCGACATGCCAACGTCGAAGAGGTCGAGCTGCTTGAGTTGAGGGAGAAGTAGGGCGGGCGCGACATTAATCTTGGGAAATAGCAGGAGCTGAAGCTGGCACGACGCAGCGTTGGCGTGAGGCGGAGCGCGGACGGCGGCAGAGCGCGACATCGTCCAGCTTCAAACTTGAGCTCCTCGAGCTGATCTAGGGCGGGGGATAAGAACCACTCGTCAAACTTGGCTTGGACCTTGTAGTTGGTACTGAACATGCAGATGTTAAGCCGTCTAGCTGTCCCAGGGTGCGATGAAAGGATCTTGGAGACTGCCGCCATGTGTTTACAATCCCAGTTGCAGAGGTAGCCATCGATGGTGAGGTTGAGGGCCACGCGGCGCCAGAGGGGCCGCCACCACCGGGAGAGCAGGGTGGTCCGCACAACAGATTTGGTGGTGAGGAAGCCGATGATGATGAGCAGCATGTCGTCGGGGAGGCTGCTGATACGTCTCCAATGTATCTATAATTTTTTATTGTTCCATGCTGTTATATTATCATTCTTGGATGTTTTACAATCATTTTATAGCAACTTCATATAATTTTTTGGGACTAACCAATTGACATAGTGCCATGTGCCAGTTGCTGTTTTTTACTTCGCAGAAAATCAATACCAAATGGAGTCCAAACGCAGCAAAACTTTTTGGAGATTTTTTCTAGACCAGAATGAAGAACTTGGGCCAAAGAAGTACAAGAAGGGCGCCCTGAGGGGGGCACAACCCAACTGGGCACGCCTGGGGGCCCAGGCGCGCCCTGGTGGGTTGTGCCCACCTCGGTGGCCTTCCGCACCGCCTCTTCGCCCTATAAATTCCCAAATATTCCAAAACCCCCGAGGGTAACCCTAGATCGGAAGTTCCGCCACTACAAGCCTTTGTAGCCATGAAAAACCAATCGAGAGCCTGTTCCGGCACCCTGCCGGAGGGGGAGATCATCACCGGAGGCCATTGTGATAGGCTGGCTTATTAGGGATGATAGACTACTCATATAAATAAGGAATTGCTTCTTTTCTAGGAGCCCATTCGGAAATAATTCCAAAGTTAAGCATGCTCATCTTGGAGTAGTTTCAGGATGGGTGACCCACCTGGAAGTTGCTCCCGGGTGCGCACAAGTGAGGACAAAGTGCACAGAAAAGACTAGTATTGATTTGTGGAGCCAGTCTAGATCCCGCAAGGAGTAGCGACCACCGGCGGGTGTGTTGGGTGTGTTACAAGATAACAACATGTCACGCTCAATATGCGACTCTATCCTTGGTGGGACCTTCGAGTTCCTCTCAAATAGGAGCACATATTGGGCGTGACAGCCATCTTCATCATCCCTTTGGTCTCCATGATGAGGAGGGAGTAGTCCACCCTCGGGGCTGAGGGTTTGTACAAGTAGCTATGTGTTTAATCTCTCTCTCTCTCTCCCTCTCTCATTTTCTTGATGGCATGATCTTGATGTATCGGGGGCTTTGTTAATATAGTTGGGTCATATGGTGTTTTCCCCTCTCTATCTTGTTCTGATGAATTGAGTTTTCCCTGTGAGATTTTGTTTTATAGGATTGAATACTTTTATCGATTCGAGAGCACTTGATATATGTCTTGCATATGAATACCCGTGGTGACAATGGGGTACTATTTTGATTCACTTGATATATCTTTTTGCACTCAACTCACGGATTCCCGAGGAGACATTTGGGTAATCTATGCATAGGGGTTGATGCACGTTCTCGTCTTTGTTTCTCCGGTAGAAATCTTGTGGCACGCTTTGAGGTTCTTTGTGTTGGATCGAGTATTATAAATCTGAATTTTCTTTGGTGTTATTTTAGTACGCACTCTTGATAGATCGATCGGAAAGAATAGCTACAAACAATTTCTTCTTATGTTCTCTGCTAGATAAGAACTTTGGAGTGATTCTTTGTTGCACGTTGAGGGATGGTTATGTGATCCAATTATATTAGCATTGTTGAGAGGTTGCACTAGCGAGAGTACGGACCCTAGGACTCATTTTCAACCATTGCAATAGCGTTTGTGCTCACTTTTCTTACTTGCTACCTTGCTGTCTTTTACTGTTCCTATTACAAAAATCAATATCTACTATCATTATTACACTTTTATTACCAACTCTTCGCTGAACTAGTGCACCTATACAAATTACCATTGTATTTGGTGTGTTGGGAATGCAAGAGACTCTTTGTTATTTGGTTGTAGGGTTGTTTGAGAGAGACTATCATCATCCTACGCCTCCCACGAATTGATAAACCTTAGGTCATCCACTTGAGGGAAAATTGCTACTCTCCTAGAAAACTCTATGCTTGCAGGCCCAACACATGTCTACAAGAATAAAGTTGCGTAGTAGACATCAAGCTCTTTTCTGGCACATTTTCTGGGGAGGTGAGTGCATGAAGGTATATCTTTAGATCTTGCAATCAAATCTTTTAGTTTCTTGTTTTATCACTAGTTTGGTTTATAAAATAAAACTATAAACAATGGATTTGAGGTGGTCTCATATTTTTCATCTTTATAATGTCTTTCTTGAAAATGATGGAAAGGAAAATTGTGCTCAATTGATAGAAGAAGAATTCAATAAAATGGTTGGCATAATATCTCTGAATGATGAGCATGATTGCAATGTTGTTAGTATGAATTCTTTGAATATCCATGATGCTAATGATATGCAAAGCCATAAGCTTGGGGATGCTATATTTGATGAAGATGATATTTTTAGTTCCCCTAGTTTTGACGAGAAAATTTATTATGATGATTGCATGCCTCCTATTTTTGATGATTATATTGATGAAAGTGGATTTGGAGATGTCATGACTTTATTTAATGATGAATCCACTAATTTGGAGGAGGTTGCAATTGATTATGACAACAAAGTTCCTATATATGATGATTATGGTGATGACATGTATGCTATATTGAATAATGATAACAATGAAACTTGCATCATGATTTTAATTTCCAATCACATGATAGTTATGTTGTTGAGTTTGCTCCCACCACTATCGATGAGAACAAATTTGCTTATGTGGAGAGTAATAAAATTTCTATGCTTATGGATCATGAAAAGAATGCTTTACGTGATGGTTATATTGTTGAATTCATTCATGATGCTACCGAAAATTACTATGAGTTAGGAACATATGCTTCTACATATCTCAATAATATCAAGTTTACTTTCTTTATGTTGAAAGTTTTGAAGTTGCACTTGTTTTGCCTTCGTATGCTAGTTGATTCTTGTTCCCATAATTGTTTGATCACAAAATCCCTATGCATAGGAAGTGGTTTAGACTTAAATGTGCTAGTCATATGCTTCATGATGTTCTTTTCATGTTTCAATTCTTATCTTTTTATGCGAGCATCATTGAAATCATCATGCCTAGCTTAAAAGTCCCTAAAGAAAAGCGCTTGTTGGAAGGCATCCCCTCTTTCGTCTTCAACATTATTGGTAACCTCACTTGGAGCTATATTTTCATTCGTCACATGATATGTGTTTTTCTTGGAGCGTCATTTTATTTTACTTGGATTTTCTTGATTTATTTATATTAATGTTTTGTATCTTTTATTTCAATAAATGTGGCAAGGATAGCCTTTACCATGTTTATTTTGCAAGTATATGAGTTGCTGTTTCAAAACAGAAAGTTTGTCGTTGTTGCAAAACTTCCCGAGAACATTCAGAATGTGATAAAATGTTGATTTTTTTTGCACAATAAGCTATGATAAATTTTCTACAGTGTGGTAAATTTTCGGAATTTGTTGAGTTAAATAAGTATGGATACTTTTTCATCCATTAGAGACTGTCCTGTTTTGGCAGATTGCTGTTATGTTTGCATTCTTTGCATATGTTTTCTTGTTTAATTGTTCTATTTGAGGATAGGATTATTAAATATGAAGAGGCATTTAGTATGCAATATTGAATAATAATTTTAGTGATTTTTTACAGTAGAGAATGATAAGGTTATTGCACTGATTTATACTAACTTATCTCATGAGTTCTTGTTGAGTTTTGTGTGGATGAAGTTTTAAGATTTAGCAAAACCGAGATATAAAAGGAATTAATGAGACACAAAAGCTGAAGATTGGGGATTCCTAAGGCATACTAAAATAATATTTCAAGAAGTCTCAGGCATCTAACCTTGGGGATGCCCCGGTAAGCATCCCACCTTTCTTCATCAACAATTATCGGTTAGTATCGGTTGAGCCTAAGTTTTTGCTTCGTCACATGATATGTGCTATGCTTGGAATGTCATTTTATCTTGTTTTGTTTGTTGTTCGAATAAAATACTTAGATCTGATTTTTTTAATAAGAGAGAGTCCTCAAATATCCACCCATGTTCATAACTACTCACATGATCTTCACTTATATTATTTTGAGAGATGAAATTTTTTATGCTCATGTTCTTCACATTAATTTGTTTGAGCTTTTCAAAAGCAATTGCAGTATATGAAATTAGTCCCAAAGTGATAGATATTCGAGAGGGATATAATAAAAACTTCAATGAAGATCATTGGACAAAATAAACTTGATTCTTTGTAATAGTTTTCAGATATGATGATAGTGATGTGTCAGTCATGTTGGCGAGTAATTATGCTTTAGTAAGAATATTGGTGTTATGGTTTGTAATTCCCTATGCAAGCACTAAAGTCATTAGTTATGCAATGACATTATATCCTACTTGTGGTGCATTGTTCGGTGTTAGTTATGCTTAATGCCCGCTTATGAGATTTTTCGTCTCTTTGTTGGATGCTTCTCAATCTTTTGCTAGCCTTCATTTGCACTAAGTATGATCACTATGATCACTACTTGTGCATCCAAAATCCATAAACCACTTTTGCCACATGAGTCCACTATACCAACATATATGCGGTATTCTTTTGTCGTTCTAAGCAAATTTGTATGTGCCATCTCTAATTTTGAAAATAAATTTCTCTTTCGTGTGCTCGTACCGCTCATGAAATGGTAGGGGGTGGCTGATATTTTCCATTTTAGATGTGTTAATCTCAAGATGAGTGTTTATTCACTTGTCATTGCACGAGAGTGTGACAAAGGTATTAGGGATGCCCAGTCCCAAAATGAAAAATGAATTTACTTTATATTGTCAAATAATAAATTCATTGGAAATTTTTGGTTTGGACGGCACAAGTGGATACGGTTAGCCGTGGAATGTGAAAGTATGGTGGAAAAAGGAATAAACTTTATTTTCTGTTTGGGACCCGCCGATGATATATCTAGTAAGGAAAGTATTGGGAACTAGTCGATCATTTTCATTGAAAGGAAAAGCATGCCACCCAAAATGTTTTTATCTCTATACTTTTCTCTTTGAGCTCTGGCACCTCTACAAATCCCTACATCCCTCTGTGAAGGGCCTTTCTATTTACTCTATGCATTTTTTATTATTTGAGTCTCCATCTTCTCTTATACAACACCAACTAAGGGGCACTATGATTCTACTTGACCATTAGGTGTAGCTAATATGCGAGTGCGTTTCATGAATGGATCAATGATTGAGCATAATGGGCTAGGGATAACTTGCTTTAGTGTTGATATTTTGAAAGACATGGTTGCTTGTTGATATGCTTGAGTATTGAAATCTTCATGTCAAAACTAGACTATTGCTTTGAATCCTACAAAAGTCCAAATGTCCATGCTACAAAAGAATAAAATATGTGATGAACATGTTAGGCAGAATTCCACATCAAAAATTATGTTTTTATCATTTAGCTACTCGAGGACGAGCAGGAATTAAGCTTGGGGATAGTGATAAGTATCCAACGTATCTATAATTTTTTATTGTTCCATGCTATTATATTATCATTCTTGGATGTTTTATAATCATTTTATAGCAACTTTATATCATTTTTTGGGACTAACCTATTGACATAGTGCCCAGTGCCAGTTGCTGTTTTTTGCTCTTTTTACTTCGCAAAAAATCAATACCAAACAGAGTGCAAACGCAGCGGGGTGAAAGAAGGAAGAACTTGGGCCAAAGAAGTACCAGAGGGGTGCCCCGAGGGGGGCACAACCCACATGGGCGCGCCTGGGGGACCAGGCGCGTCCCGGTGGGTTGTGCCCACCTCGGTGACCTTGTGCACCTCCTCTTCGCCCTATAAATTCCCAACTATTCCAAAACCCCCGAGGGTAACCCTAGATCAGAAGTTCCGCCACCGCAAGCCTCTGTAGCCATGAAAAACCAATCGGGAGCCCGTTCCGGCACCCTGCCAGAGGGGGGC
Organism: Triticum aestivum; assembly: GCF_018294505.1. Classification (NCBI taxonomy): domain Eukaryota; kingdom Viridiplantae; phylum Streptophyta; class Magnoliopsida; order Poales; family Poaceae; genus Triticum; species Triticum aestivum. Next base: position 193,439,016 of record NC_057805.1, on the reverse strand, counting down.
CCAACCCACCTCCGGCAGGGTGCCCTGAGGGGGCACAACCCACCTAGATCGGAAGTACCAGAGGGTTCCCCGAGGGGGGCACAACCCACCTGGGCGCGCCTGGGTGCCCAGGCACGCCTTGGTGGGTTGTGCCCACCTCGGTGACCTTCCTCACCTCCTCTTCGCCCTATAAATTCCCAACTATTCTAAAACCCCCGAGGGTAACCCTAGATCGGAAGTTCCGCCACCGCAAGCCTCTGTAGCCACGAAAAATGAATCGGGAGCCCGTTCCGGCACCCTGCCGGAGGGGGAGATCATCACTGGAGGCCATCTTCATCATCCCTATGGTCTCCATGATGAGGGCGGAGTAGTCAACCCTCGGGGCTGAGGGTTTGTACCAGTAGCTATGTGTTTAGTCTCTCTCTCTCCCTCTCTCTCTCTCTCTCTCTCTCTCTCGTGTTCTTGATGGCACAATCTTGATGTATCGGGGGCTTTGTTAATATAGTTGGATCATATGGTGTTTTCCCTTCTCTATCTTGTTGTGATGAACTGAGTTTTCCCTTTGAGATTTCGTTTTATCAGATTGAATACTTTTATGGATTTGAGAGCACTTGATATATGCCTTGCATATGAATACCCGTGGTGACAATTGGGTATTATTTTTATTCATTTCATATATGTTTTCGCACTCAACTCGCGGATTCCCGAGGTGACATATGGGTAATCTATGCATAGGGGTTGATGCATGTTCTCGTCTTTGTTTCTCCGGTAGAAATCTTGGGGCACTCTTTGAGGTTCTTCGCGTTGGATCAAGTATTATAAATCTGAATTTTCTTTGGTGTTATTTTAGTACGAACTCTTGATAGATCGATCGGAAAGAATAGCTACAAACAATTTCTTCTGATGTTCTCTGCTAGATAAGAACTTTGGAGTGATTCTTCGTTGCACGTTGAGGGATGGTTATGTGATCCAATTATATTAGCATTGTTGAGAGATTGCACTAGCGAGAGTATGGACCCTAGGCCTCATTTTCAAGCATTGCAATACCATTTGTGCTCTACCTTGCTGTTTTTTATTGTTCCTATTACAAAAATCAATATCTACTATTATTACTACACTTTTATTACTATCTTTTCGCCAAACTAGTGCACCTATACAAATTACATTGTCTTTGGTGTGTTGGGGACACAAGAGACTCTTTGTTATTTGGTTGCAGGGTTGTTTGAGAGAGACTATCTTCATCCTACGCCTCCCACGGATTGATAAGCCTTAGGTCATCCACTTGAGGGAAAATTGCTACTATCCTACAAAACTCTGCGCTTGGAGGCCCAACATGTGTCTACAAGAATAAAGTTGCATAGTAGACATCAGCTGCTGATGAATCCAGGCTCGCCGGATGTGGTTTTGGCTGCCTCGCCGTCCATCTCAGCCGGCAGCGATGCCGGCGTACACGTGTGCTTGGTGTGTATTGTGTGCTGGGTGTGCGCGAGTGCGTCCTTATGTGCATGCCGCCATGCAGTGGTGAAGTGTGTGCGAGTGCGTCCTTCACGCGGAAGAAGTGTGCCCTCAATTTACTAGCGTGCGGGGTGCTACCGCGAGTGGTTTCAACTTTGTTTACTTCACCGCGTGTCAGATGGGCCTCTCGTTTACATATTTTCACCCACTGCCACATGGTCCAGTACACAAAGATAGAGAACACGAGCTGACAAGGCAGCGTGTGCATCGGTTGACCAGTCAACTAAACAACATACAGAGCTATACGCTGACACACTGACCGTATAATCCCTCGATATAGAGAGATCGAGAGAGAGGGGAGGTGTAACGCCCACGATGCGGCTATATCTCCCACATGTCGAGGCAGGACTTGGAGGCATAACCGCATGGTAGTTTTGTCGCAAGAAGGGTCATCTTCACACAATCCCATGTAATGAACAAGAATGGGATAAAGAGTTGGCTTGCAATCGCCACTTCACACGATACATAAATTAAACATACATAATTCAGAGTACAATCAAGGTCCGAGTACGGAACCAAAATAAAAGAAGACAACCCCAAATGCTAGATCCCCGATCGTCCCAACTGGGCTCCACTACTGATCATCAGGAAACAAAACATAGTAACGACCAAGGTCTCATCGAACTCCCACTTGAGCTCGGTTGCGTCACCTGCACTGGTATCCTCGGCACCTGCAACTATTTTGGTAGAATCTGTGAGTCACAAGGACTCAGCAATCTCACACCAGCGAGATCAAGACTACTTAAGCTTATGGGTAGGAAAGGGGTAATGTGATGGAGCTGCAGCAAGCACTAAGCATATATGGTGGCTAACATATGCAAATGAGAGCGAGAAGAGAAATAACGCACGGTCGAGAAGCTATAAAAGATCAAGAAGTGATCCTGAAGCTACTTACGTTCAAGCATAACACAAGACCGTGTTCTCTTCCCGGACTCCGCCGAAAAGAGACCATCATGGCTACACAAGCAGTTGATTCAGTTTAATTAAGTTAAGTGTCAAGTTCTCTACAACCGGACATTAACAAATTCCCATCTCCCACATAACCGCAGGCATGACTCTCAAAAGTTTATACCCTGTAGGGGTGTCCCAACTTAGCCCATCACAAGCTCTCACGGTCAACGAAGGATATTCCTTCTCCCGGGAAGACCCGATCAGGCCCGGAATCCCGGTTACAAGACGTTTCGATAATGGTAAAACAAGACCAGCAAAGCCGCCCGAATGTGCCAACAAATCCCGATAGGAGCTGCACATATCTCGTTCTCAGGGCACACCAGATAAGCAGTCCGTACAACTAAAACCAACCCTCAAGTTTCCCCGAGGCGGCGCTGCAAGGGGCTCTAGTTTGGACCAACACTTAGAGGAGCACTAGCCCGGGGGTTTAAAATAAAGATTACCCTTGAGTCTGCGGAACCCAAGGGAAAAAGGCTTAGGTAGGAAAATGGTAAAACCAAGGTTGGGCCTTGCAGGCGGAGTTTTATTCAAGGCGAACTGTCAAGGGGTTCCCATAACACCCAACCGCGTAAGGAACGCAAAATCAAGGAACATAACACCGGTATGACGGAAACTAGGGCGGCAAGAGTGGAACAAAACACCAGGCATAAGGCCGAGCCATCCACCCTTTACCAAGTATATAGATGCATTAAAGTAAATAAGAGATAACAATGATATCCCAACAATATCCATGCTCCAACAAGGAACAAACTTCATCTTCACCTGCAACTAGCAACGCTATAAGAGGGGCTGAGCAAAAGCGGTAACATAGCCAAACAACGGTTTGCTAGGAAAGGTGGGTTAGAGGCTTAACATGGAAATATGGGAGGCATGATATAGCAAGTGGAAGGTAGCGCGACAAAGCAATAGAGCGAACAACTAGCAAGCAAAGATAGAAGTGATTTCGAGGGTATGGTCATCTTGCCTGCAAAGTTCTCAGAGATGTCGAAAGCTTGATCCTCGTAAGTGTTCTCAACAGGTTCCTCGTTCACGTACTCGTCTCCCGGCTCTACCCAAAGCAAGAACACACGCAAAGGACCAACAATCAATCACGGTGCAATGCACAAGCAACATGATGCAAAATATGGCATGATATGCGAGATGTGATATGCAATGCATAAGCGTGCTGCAGAAGGAAAATGATGGACAAGGCATCAACTTGGCAAACCAAGTATGCCGCTGGAAAGATGAGATGATTACGGTTGAAATCGATATAAAACTCACCGGAAACGGATACACGTTTTGCAAATGGCAAGCAAAACAAGGATAGCATAATTCTGCGATTAACAGCATGATGCCATTTCGAATGCAGCACGAAACAAAGCTACTGCACTCCAACATAAAAACAAAGCATATGGCAGTGATGTACACAAGATGCTGGACAAAACATGAACACTGAGCTACAGCTAAATCACACCAGAGAATGTTCAAACAAGCATGGCAAAAGTGCAAAAGATAACAGATTCACAGACTTGGAGAAAATAGTAAACATGGCAAAACAGCAGCAGCTAGCAATGTTTAGAGCTAGCAAACTACATGCTACAGGAACATATCATGGCAAACAAAGACATGGCATGCTAGTACTAAAGACATAGAACAAAACTCGCTTACAGAACATGAGTCAAAAGGGCACAGAAAATATGATTATATCCATGCAAACATAGCAAGTTTTATAAACAGATTCAGATAGTGAAATTTCAGGACATGGCAAAAACAGATTAATGTTGGCATGTTAACAAGCTTGATTAACTCACTACAAGGCATTTAATGGCATGGAACAGCTTCTAGCATGAAGTAGACATGAAAATGAAGCTATCCATGTGCAAAACAACCACATAGCATATTTGCATGAATATACACAGAAAAGACAAAATAGCAACATGATGTAAAATGACATGTTCATGAACTTGCTCAAATGCAGAAACTACCGTGAGTTTGTGACAGAAAAGATTCCTATCCCGTTGAAGATTGTGTCCCCGGGTAAGCAAAAGTCATCTAATAATTGCGTCCCGGATGTTTCTATCAAGATGGGAAACTATAAATTTCTGTCTAAACCAATTGTTCTTGGTGACTCGGATATTGATCTAATTCTCGGGATGGACTGGCTTTCTAAGCACAAGGCTCAACTTGATTGTGCTGCCAGGGAAATCCAATTCACACACTCTTCTGAGGATGTTATCATCTATGCCGCTCGTGATGAAACCATTCGGTTGTTTTCTCTCAATGAGAAGGGCGAGTTGGATGCTATTTCTCAGATTCCAGTCGTTTGTGAGTACCAAGATGTCTTTCCAGAAGAGCTTCCGGGTATGCCTCCTCACCGGCCAGTCGAGTTTGTTATCGATCCTGAGCCTGGCACTGAACCCGTTTGCAAGCGTCCTTACAAGCTTGGACCCAAGGAGCTGAAAGAATTGAAGAAATAGCTCGATGAACAAGAGTGTTTGGGTCTGATCAGACCGAGTTCATCTCCATGGGGTTGTGGAGTTCTCTTTGTCCAGAAGAAAGATGGCACGGACCGACTGTGCGTCGACTACCGTCCATTGAACAAGGAGACAATCAAGAACAAGTATCCACTTCCCAACATCAATGAGCTATTCGAGCAACTTAAAGGCGCTAAAGTCTTCTCCAAGCATGACCTCCGTATGGGTTATCATCAGATTCGCATTCGTGAAGAAGATATTCCCAAGACAGCATTCAGAACAAGCTTTGGTTCTTATGAATATATTGTCATGTCTTTCGGCCTTGTCAATGCTCCTCCAACATTCTCTCGAATGATGAACTTCATATTCAACCCCTACACCAATGAATTCGTGCTGGTGTATCTCGATGATATCTTGGTCTTCTCCAAGAATAAGAAGGACCATGCCAAACATTTGCGATTGGTGCTCGACAAGCTCAGAGAGTATCAATTCTATGCGAAGTTTTCCAAATGTGAGTTTTGGCTTAATGAAGTTCTTTACCTTGGTCATATCATCTCCGCCAAGGGCATCGCTGTTAATCCCGAGAAGGTGTTCGCAATTGTGAATTGGGAACCGCCTCAGAATGTCAAGCAGCTCCGCAGTTTCCTTGGTCTTGCAAGCTATTGCCGAAGATTCATTGAGAATTTCTCTAAGATTGCAAAGCCTCTTTCCAACCTCCTCCAGAAGCATGTGAAGTATATCTGGACTCCTGAGTGTGACGTTGCTTTCAACACTCTCAAAGAGAAACTCGTCACAGCTCCTGTCTTAACTCCTCCTGACGAATCCAAGCCATTCGAAGTCTTCTGTGATGCTTCTCTTCAAGGTCTCGGTGCTGTGTTAATGCAAGAGAAGAAAGTTGTGGCCTATACCTCTCGTTAGTTGAAGCCCAACGAAAAGGACTACCCCACTCACGATCTTGAGTTGGCGGCAGTTGTTCATGCATTAATAACATGGAGACATCTCTTGTTGGGAAGGAAAGTGGACATATTCACCGATCACAAGAGTCTCAAGTACATCTTCACTCAGCCCAACCTCAATCTCAGGCAAACTCGATGGGTCGAAATGATTCAAGAGTACAATCCGAGTATTGAATATACTCCAGGCAAGGCCAATGTCATTGCAGATGCTTTGAGCAGGAAGGCTTATTGCACAACTTAATTCTCAAGCCCTTCCAACCGGATCTTTGCGAAGCTTTCCGCAAACTGAATCTCCAAGTTGTTCCTCAAGGCTTTCTGGCCAACCTCCAAGTCTCTCCTACTTTGGAAGACCAAATTCGTGAGGCGCAACTCCTGGATACCATGGTGAAGAAGGTGAAACGTGGTATTGACAAGGGTCTTTCCAAATACAAGTGCTATCGCATTGATGACAGAGACATTTTATTGTTCGAGGACCGGATTGTGGTTCCTAAAGGTGATCTAAGGAAGGTCATAATGAACGAAGCACACAATTCTCTTCTTTCCATTCATCCTGGAAGTACGAAGATGTACCATGACCTCAAGCAGTCGTATTGGTGGACTCGAATGAAGCGAAAAATCGCTCAATTCGTGAACAAATGTGATGTCTGTCGAAGGGTGAAAGCAGAACACCAATGACCAGCTGGTGTCCTCCAACCTCTTGCTATTCCATAATGGAAGTTTGATCATATCGAAATGGACTTCAAGACTGGATTTCCCAAGTCCAAGCGTGGAAATGATGCTATCTTCGTTGTCATCGACAAGCTTACAAAAGTGGCTCATTTTCTCCCTATCAAAGAATCTATCACAGAAGCTCAGTTGGCAGAGCTATACACCTCCAAGATTGTCTCCTTGCACAGCATTCCACAAGTGATTTCTTCAGATCGTGGAAGCATCTTCACTTCTAAATGTTGGGACTCCTTCCAGAAGGCGATGGGCACCGACATTCGCTTCAGCACAGCTTTCCATCCTCAAACTAGTGGCCAAGTCGAGCGAGTCAATCAAATCCTTGAAGATATGCTCCGGGCTTGTGTCATTTCATTTGGCATGAAGTGGGAAGATTGCCTCCCATATGCCGAGTTCTCCTACAACAACAGCTTCCAAGCGAGTTCGGGCAAAGCCCCATTCGAGATTCTCTATGGCAGAAAGTGCCGTACTCCTCTCAATTGGTCTGAGACTGGTGAACGCCAACTTCTTGGCAATGAGTTAATCACGGAGGCTGAAGAAATGTGCAAAGTCATGCATGAAAATATCAAAGCCGCGCAATCGTGCGAGAAGAGTTACTATGATAGCAAGCATCATGACTTGGCTTTCGAGATCGGAGACCATGTCTACCTCCGCGTCTCTCCAATGAAAGGCACTCGTCGCTTCGGTATCAAAGGGAAGCTTGCCCCTAGATACGTGGGTCCTTTCAAGATCATTGGCAAAAGAGGCGACCTCGCCTATCAACTTGAGCTTCCCTCCAACTTCCCAAACGTGCACGATGTGTTCCACGTGTCACAGCTTCGCAAGTGCTTCAAGACTCCTGAGCGCACCATCAACTTTGAAGAGATTGATCTCCAAGAAGATCTGTCTTATCATGAGCACCCCATTGCTATTCTTGAAGAAACTAAGCGCAAGACTCGCAACAAGTCAATCAAATTTTTGAAAGTGAAGTGGTCACACCATTCCGATTGAGAAGCCACCTGGGAGCGCGAGGACCACCTCCGTTCTGAGTATCCGGAGTTCTTTCAGTCCTAGATCTCGGGACGAGATCCTCTCGTAGTGGTGGAGTGTTGTAACGCCCCGGATGTGACTTTCCATATTTGTAACTCCAACTCTTGCCATTTTCGGCTATGTGTTATGATATTCCCTTCGTGGTTGGGTTTTGTCTGTCGTTCTGCATTTTGGTCATGTCATGCATTTCATATCATGTCATCATGTGCATCGCATTTGCATATGTGCTCGTCTAATGCATCCGAGCATTTTCCCCGTTGTCCGTTTTGCAATCCGACACTCCCACATGCACCGGCGCACCCCTCTTGTCTCTTTTCGTGAGCGGATGTTAAACGTTGTCGGAATGGACCGAGGTTTGCCAAGTAGCCTTGGTACACCACCGGTAGGCCACCTGTCAAGTTTCGCTCCATTTGGAGGTCGTTTGATGCTCCAACGGTTAACCGGGTAACGGCAAAGGCCTTTTGGGTGTTGCAGCCCAACACCCCTCCAAAACAGCCCAATAACCCATCTAAGTCACTTCCATGCTCTCCGTCGTTGGATCGCGATCGTGTGGGCGAAAACCGCACTCCATTTGGAGTCTCCTAGCTCACTCTACCTATAAATATGTGGACCCCGTCCAAATTTCCGGGTCCAAAACCCTAGCTCCACCCTCCTCCGCCGTCGGACACGTTCGAATCGGGCCGGAAGCGCCTGCCGCCGCGCCCGCACCAATCGCAGACTGCCACGTGGCACGCCGCTGCTCCCACCGCCGCCGGCCCGCAAGCCCGCGCGGGACCCTCCGGGCCCGGTCGCCGCCCCCCGCCCCCGAGCGCCTCCCGCCGCCGAGCCCATCCGCCCCGCCGCCCGACGCCGCCGCGGCTTCCCCGTGCCGCCGCAGCCGCCCTCGCCGGCCGCCGTCGAGACTGCCGCCGGCCGCCGTCGAGACTGCCGCCGGCCTCCGCTCCAGGACGCCGCCGCCAGCGCTTCCTCCTCTCCGGCGAGATCCGGTGCCGGCCGGCCGGATCCACGCCTCCCCGGCGCTCCCTCGACCTCGCCGGAGGCTCCCTCAGCTCCAACTCCGGCGAGCCGCTGCTGCCTCGATAAACGCGCGAAGAACCCTAGATCGAGGTTGACTTTCCCCCCCCCCTCGTTTTTTCTGCCAAGTCCCGTATTGCTCATCTTATGTGGCTCTGTTCATCGCATCATATCTCCTGGCATACTGCTCCGTTTCATGCGCATGATATATCGAAATGTTCATAAGGAGATGCTCTTCATTTTGTTACATTGTGCCATGCTCGTTTGAGTTCATCTGGGTGCTCAAATCTCTGATGCAACAGTGCTATATGTTGTTTACTGCTGTTATTTATCAGAACTTGATGTTTTGTTATTTTTGTTGCATTTGATGTGTGCATCTTATGAGCATGAGCTCTACATGTGTTTTGATCTATGCCATCCATCGTTACAGAGGTGCTCTTCATGTAGTTTGGTGATCTATGTGGTGACTAGCACAAGCATGCAAAGTAGCCTTCCCAATGTTGCTGTTTTCAGGGACTTCGGATTTTGCCAAGTCTTTTCCTGCTGTTATTTTGATGCCATGTATCCATGTGGCTACAGTGAGATCCATGCTTCTTTTGAGTATGTTCAGTAAGGATGTTTTGGACATATAGTTGTTCTCTATCCACCGATGCCCCTATTTGAAAATTATGGGGTGCCCTAGCATGTCTCAATCTTGCTCTACTTTTGCTATAAAATGTTCCTGGCAGAATGTTAACATGCTATTCAATTTTGCCATGGATGTTGCTAGTGATCCATGCATGCTATGAACTTGTTCTTGCCATGGTTAGCTTCATGAACATGTCTTCTTGCTGTTGGTATGCTTGTTTTGTTATGCATTGCTATGTGATGAGTGAATCAAGCTCACAAAGATGCCTTCATAATTCTGTTAATGCCATGCTCTGTTTTTCTGCTAAGTCTGAAACCTGTTAACGAAACTTGCTATGTTTACATGGGTGTCATCATATCTTTTGTGCCTTTTTGGCTCATGGTCAGTAAGGGAATTTTGTTCTATGCATTTAGTAGATTCATGCCATGTCTTGTTTTGCTATGTAAGTTCCTGTAGAATGATGATTGCTTGCTCTGAACATTGCTACCTGATGCTGTTTAAGCCATGTTCAGCATTTTCACTAAGTCTGTGAAGCTGATATCTTTTGCACTTTTGCCATGCTTGTTTGAATCTGTTATATTGCGATCTAGCCGTAGCTCATTGTTCATCTTTTGCCAAGCACCTCTTGTAGATTACTTCCGTATGCTTTGTTGCTATTTTGGGGTGTTGTAGCATAGTTACTTGATGTATTCTAAGTGCTATCTTGCTGTTAATCGCAGAATTGTGTCATTCTTGTTTTGCTTGCCATTTGCAAACCGTGCATCCGTTTCCGGTGATCTTTCTATCGATTTCGACCGAATTCATCTCATCTTTCCAGCGGCATACTTGATTTGCCAAGTTGATGCCTTGTTCATCCTTTTTCTTCCGGAGCACGCATATGCATCGCATATCACATCTCGCATATCATGCATGTATTGCATCATGTTCCTTGTGTTTTTCCCGTGATTGATTGTTGGTTCTTTTGCTTGTGTTCTTGATTTGGGTAGAGCCGAGAGATGAGTACGCTTACGAGGAACCTGTTGAGAACGCTTACGAGGATCAAGCTTTCGACAACTCTGAGAACCTTGCAGGCAAGATGACCATACCCTCAAAATCACTTCTATCTTTGCTTTTCTAGTTGTTCGCTCTATCGCTATGCTGCGCTACCTACCACTTGCTATATCATGCCTCCCATATTGCCATGTCAAGCCTCTAACCATCCTTTCCTAGCAAACCATTGTTTTGCTAAGTTACCGCTTTTGCTCAGCCCTTCTTATAGCGTTGCTAGTTAAAGGTGAAGTTGAAGTTGGTTCCATCTTGGAACATGGATATTTTGGAATATCACAATATCTCTTATTTAATTAATGCATCTATGTATTTGGTAAAGGTGGAAGGCTCGGCCTTATGCCTGGTGTTTTGTTCCACTCTTGCCGCCCTAGTTTCCGTCATACCGGTGTTATGTTCCTTGATTTTGCGTTCCTTACGTGGTTGGGTGATTTATGGGACGCCCTTGACAGTTTGCTTTGAGTAAAACTCCTCCAGCAAGGCCCAACCTTGGTTTTACATTTGCCTACCTAAGCCTTTTTCCCTTGGGTTTTCGCGAGCCCGAGGGTCATCTTATTTAACCCCCGGGCCAGTGCTCCTGTGAGTGCTGGTCCAAACTAGAGCCACTTGCAGCGCCACCTCGGGGAAGCTCGAGGGCTGGTTTTAGTTGTACGTAGTGTGCATCTGATGTGCCCTGGGAACGAGATATGTGCAGCTCCTATCGGGATTTGTCGGCACATCGGGCGGCTTTGCTGGTTTTGTTTTACCATTGTCGAAAAGTCTTGTAAACCGGGATTCCGAGACTGATCGGGTCTTCCGGGCAGAAGGAATATCCTTCATTGACCGTGAGAGCTTATAATGGGCTAAGTTGGGACACCCCTACAGGGTATTATCTTTCGAAAGCCGTGCCCGCGGTTATGTGGCAGATGGGAATTTGTTAATGCCCGGTTGTAGAGAACTTGACACTTGACTTAATTTAAAATACATCAACCGTGTGTGTAGCCGTGATGGTCTCTTTTCAGCGGAGTCCGGGAAGTGAACACGGTTTGGGTTATGTATGAACGTAAGCAGTTTCAGGATCACTTCTTGATCACCTCTAGCTTCGCGACCATTGCGTTGCTTCTCTTCTCGCTCTCATTTGCGTATGTTAGCCACCATATGCTTAGTGCTTGCTGCAGCTCCACCTCATTACCCCATCCTTTCCTATAAGCTTAAATAGTCTTGATCTCGCGGGTGTGAGATTGCTGAGTCCTCGTGACTCACAGATTCTACCAAAATAGTTGCAGGTGCCGACGATACCAGTGCAGATGACGCAACCGAGCTCAAGTGGGAGTTCGACGAGGAACGTGGTCGTTACTATGTTTCTTTTCCGGATGATCAGTAGTGGAGCCCAGTTGAGACGATCGGGGATCTAGCATTTGGGGTTATCTTCTTTTCTTTTGAATTTGACCGTAGTCTGTCTATGTGTGGATTTTGGATGATGTATGAATTAATTTATGTATTGTGCGAAGTGGCGATTGTAAGCCAACTCTCTTTATCCCATTCTTGTTCATTACATGGGATTGTGTGAAGATGTCCCTTCTTGCGACAATACCTACAATGTGGTTATGCCTCTAAGTCGTGCCTCGACACGTGGGAGATATAGCCGCATCATGGGCATTACACATACTTAGCTAGGCGTGAGATTGTGTGTGCGTGCGTGTGAGATGGAGAGAGAACGAGGGAGAGAGAGAGTTTTAGATGGGTCTATAGAGTGTGAGTGAGGTATGCATGTGTATGTGCGACCCAGGGAGATGGAGAGTTTGAGAGAGAGAGAGAGAGAGAGAGGGAAGAGCTCTGAGACGACAGATTGGGTGTGAGAGAGTTACGGGCAACGACCTAGGGAATTTGTGCGTGTACGATGAGTGCACCCAAGATATTTAGCTTGGACTAGAGAATCATACATAGTGTGCTAGAGAGACCTATACATGGAGTGTGCATGCGAACTAGAAAGACCCCCCCCCCACAGAGAGAAAGAGATAGAGAGAGAGGGGGAGGGACCGACAAGGTTTGTGTTTGGACGCGTGCGATTGAATCGAAGATTGTTGGTGAGAGAGAGAACAGGAGTCCGGGAGAGGGGGAGGTCGTGTTTATGCAGCAAAGATTTATATAAACGATGTTTCAATATAAAATTGCATTCAACTATTTGAATTGGAGAACATGTTGTCTGCAATCCACACATGAACAAAGATATGCGTATCAATCATGTTCATTAATGTGACTTTCAACATGTTCATGGAGTACTATAATACAATACAACAAGCTACTCAATTGAGGTTTTCAAATTTGGATTTAGTTCACTATTATGACCCGGTGAACGAGCTATTTCATTGAATCGAGATATTTCATTTTGGGTTTGATTCCCATTTTTGAGTGAGTAAATTATTTGTCATATAGTAAATCATTAGCAATGAGCATGTAAAAACACATTATTACCGAGCATCATCTCACCATCTAAAACAGAAGTGGCAAACTAATACTTTGAAATTTGATTGGAATCGACTTGGAAAGGTAGACGTGGATGCTCGTTCTGCCAAAATTTGAACGAAGTGCTAAAAACCCTCTGCTCAGTGGAATTCACCCGAGCAAATAAATGGGAGACGCGAAATTACCGGCATATGTGGGACACGCATCAATTGGCCCGTTGTACGTTAGGGTAGGTTCGTAACTTCATCCAAGCGCACTTTCTCCTTGGCCAAAATGACAGGTGCCGAATAATTCACAAACCATGGGCAGCAAAACACCCTCTCCTCACCAGAAATCGCCCGTGCTGACTATTTCAAAACATGCCCTCCTCGGCCGAAATCGCTCGCGCCAACTATTTCAAAACACGCCCTCATCGCCAGAAATCGCTTGCGCCCACTATTTCAAAGCACGCCCACTTGGCCCGTGTTAGAAGGGAGAGAGAGAGGGATTGGTGTAATTGTTGTTGTATTGCTTGAGCCTCGTGGGCATATATATAGGAGTACAATGACCAGCTTGGAGTACAAGACAAGGCAGGACCAAATCCTAGTCTATCCTATACTTCCTAATAATCTTATACTCAACATCCCCCCGCAGTCACAACGGTAGCGACGCAGATGGTGAGACTGGAGAATAATCCAAAGGCAAGCTGACGGACACCCCCCCCCACACACAGTCGTAACGATCAATGCATCACGGAGTCGTGGCTGGAGTGAAAACCGATGAGGTTGCTCAAGCAGGCGGTAGCCCTTTGTGCCGTTTGTCGATGTAGCCGAGAGCGTGGGTGGTGGAGCCGTAGTCGAGGTAGCCGTGCAAAGAATGTTGTGGTCGATATCGAGTCGGGGTGGCCGGTGTCGAGGAAGTCACCGTGGAGCCGCGGGCGCAAGGGGGCGTCGAGTTAGCATGTGCGCAATGGTGTCGAAGTAGGGGTGCGCCGGGGAAAAGATGTTGTTGACGACGCGTCACGGCAGGTTTGCCAAGCCTAGGGACACATCATGGACGAAGGCACTTAACGGTGTTGCAAGCACCGGGCATGCCTAGACGGACGAAGACGAAGTTGACGAAGCACCGACCAGGCTTGCCAGGCCCGGGGACACGTCGTGGATGAAGGCACGCATCGGTGTTGCCAGCACCGGGGATGTGTAGACGAGGGACCTGCACGAGCTGTACACCATGTCGGAGAAGTCGGAGGGGCTAGCAAATAAGAACTCGACGAAGATTGCGGCGTCCATCGGCGCGGGGCCGATGTCACCAACGGTGGTCGGAGTAGACGAAGTGGTCGGGGTAGATGACGGCGACGCTGGCGACGGGCTGATGCCGGGACAATGATGAATGGGGTGGATGGGCGGTGGCGGCGGCTACGAAGGTAGCGGCGGCGGCGGCCAAAGAAGAGCGGCGACGGCAGCCTGACGGCGGCGGCAGTGCTAGGTTAGGAGTGCGGCGACAGTGCTCGAAGTAGGCGAAGAACCCTGACAGCGTGACGAAGACCGGCGCGGACGGTGGCATTCCCGCGCAAAGGAACACGGTGCGGCGCATACCATGGGAGGTCGACGCGCGGTGATGGCAGAGCGGACCGCGGGCCGCGGCACTACGGCCCAAAGGGGTGACGCGGCGGCGGCAGGCTGGTCGGGGCTACGGCGGGAAGACCTCTGGCGGCGGCGGGGACCGCGGGCCTCGACGCTGCGGCCCGAAGGAGCGACACAACGGTGGTTCGCGAGTCGATGCAACCGCGGGGACGGCCTCGAGGCGGCGGCAGGGACCGCGTAACGCGACACTACAGCCCGAAGGGGCGACGCACGAGTCAATGCAGCCGCGAGGAGAACCACGGGGCGGCGACGCAGCGGCAGCCCGATGCTCGATCGATGGAGAGGCGCGCTGAACTCGGGGACGATCTTCACGGGACCTGCGGAGGCTCGCGTAACGGACGGGCCAGGTTGGTCACGCGGCGTAGATGAGGCAGATCGTGGTGGCGAGTGGGTGATCAAGCCGATCGCGCGCGAGGTCGGGGACGCCCCTCGGTGGAGGCGTGGTGCCGGCGGAGTCCGAGATGAAGCCGGCGACGATGGACGGCGTGGGACGTCGTGCGTACGAGCTAGTCAGCACCGGCACCCAGGCTGCCAAAGCAACACCGGCGCCCAGGCAGCCGGGCCCGAGCGACCAACGGAGCAGTGGCGCCCGAGTTGAGGCAGCCGACGAGCCTGACGCAGCCGTCCCGACGCAGCCGAGGACGAGGCCAGCGAGGTAGACCGCCGGGCCGCCGTGCAGACGCGGCGGAGGCGGGTGATGTGGATCGATGGGTGGGCTGGTGCGCGAGCGACGGCTATGATTGGCCGTCGCATGGCGCGAGGCCGCCAGGACGGGGCGATGCAGGTGTCCCGGTAGGAGCAGGGCAGTGACGGCCGGCGCAGGGCGACGTGCGGACCGATGCGCGGACGGCGGCTGGCCATGACGGGCCACATTGGTGCGTGGCTGCCAGGTCGGAGGAGAGGCCGGCTGGTCGCGCCGGGGTTGGAGTAGAGGCGCTCGGGGTCGACGGCGACGGTGGGCGATGCAAACCGATCAAGAATAGATCGGAAAACAAAAAAAACTGTGCGATCAAGATGACCGGCGGGAGAGAGAAAACCTCGGAGCAAGGCTCGGGGGAAAAGACTCTCTAGGGCAGTAGGTCAACACGACCGGTGGACGAACCCCAGGTACGGGCGGCGCGGCCCCCGGCGGCTGTCGTGGAGGCCGACCGCCCCGAGGGCGGCGCATGGGTGCAGAAGCGGCGGCGGCTAGGGTTTAGGATCGACTTGCGATAGATACCATGTTACAAGGGAGAGAGAGGGATTGGTGGAATTGTTGTTGTATTGCTTGAGCCTCGTCAGCATATATATAGGAGTACAATGACCAGCTTGGAGTACAAGACAAGGCAGGACCAAATCGTAGTCTATCCTATACTTCATAATAATCTTATACTCAACAGCCCGAAAACGCTTGCGCCCACTATTTCAGAACACGCCCTTCTCACCTGAAATTACTTGCGCCACTATTTGGGAGAAGCAAAGTTACTCTACTATCCCTGACCCTCAGTACACAGACCCAAACCCATAAGCCTAAAGGTAGGGGTAGAACTGTAATTCCCTCCCACATTTTAGACAAATGTGTCCGTAAGACATGGTTCCCCCTCCCAATTCCCCATTCATACATCGTGGGTGCCAAATCACCTTCTCCCCGGAAGCTCCCTTCTTCCCACCCTCGAAACCTCATCCCGTCCTCCATGGCGCCCCCACCGCAGCAAATTCACCGCCGCCCTCCTCCCCAATGCCGGAGATGCTGTCCGTTTTCCATCGAGCACTGGGCCGTGTCCGGCTTACTCTGTGCTACCGAAGCTGCCTCGATGACAGCCAAGTGAACTGTATCGGAGCCGATTCACCCTTGCCGTTGTGCACAGCGCCAGAGCGGCTCCAACTTCGGATGCGTCCAGGGCCCTGGCGCTGCTTCCCCATAGCCATCGACCGTCGTGACATCTCTGCTTTCCTGCCGCCGGTAGCCACCACAATCACGTCGGCCACACCGACTTGGCAGCTGGAGCTGCCTACTTCACCAGGCCGCAAGATAGGTCATGCACTCGTCTAAAATCACTTTATTTAGGTGTCAGTTATCTGAATTTTTATTCTGGGCCAAAAGATTCCCAATGGGAAGCATCAATCCTCGAGGCGGCGGAGCTCCTAGGCTGCCGGTTGGCTGGTGTCGGATATAAGGGTGTGGGGGCACACGTTCGTCGCGGAAGCATTGCTTAGGTGGCTATCTTAGAATTGCATGGGTTGAAGGTACAACCGTAGCCGGATCTGGATGACGGTGAGTCTTTGTGGATTTGCCGGAGGTGGCGCAACCACGGCAGTGCGGTGGTGCGGGGAGTGGGGTTTTGGTCGGAGCTCTCGCGGCCAGGGACGGCGGAGGCAGAAAGGTGGTCGCTGGTTCTTTTTGGAATATTTTGTACACAGCCGGGAGGCACAAGACGGCCATCAAGCCATCTGGCATAGATCCGACAGTACCAAGATAAAATAAAATCGTGTGACCCCAATTTAGTTTTCTGTCAACAGACGTGTGACCACTCTCGTACCTTACTGTTGATCTCTTCGGTTATTTCTTCAGATCAGAGAAACGTGTCATTCTTAACATTTTGCGTTTTCTGCATCTTCGGCCACACCTTCTTCCTTCTCACTACAGCTGCTCCAATAAGGGAAGCATAACCAGAATGGACCTATAGTCCCCACTCAACAGTTCCCTCCATCGAATGTGCGTGCCCAACATGGACAGCCACAACAACTGTAGGGCAGATAGGTTGTACCCTCATCTTACTTGTGTGCAACATTTATTGCTTTGTTATTCATCTAAGCATGGAAACCAGATTGTGACATTTCACTGTATATTCATGCTGATCTCTTAAGAGCCTTGTTCAGGTGTTAACGTTGTTCCATAGTTCAGATAATAGACTTGTTCTTTAGGTAACACTATTCCATAGTTATCATCCATCAGCCAATGTTATCCCACAGGCTGGTGATTATATCACTTCTATTATTACCTATGTTGTTCTTTAATACTTTTTTGTGCCATCTAGTTAATCTCGAGTACAAATGATATATATTCTGTAGCTTTCATCTGTGTTCTCCCTTTAGTTTTTGAGACATGTTGCTGCTAGTTAAGCCCAGTCCTACTATTCATGTCATCTCCTACAGGCACTCATTACATAAATCTAACTAGTAGTTGTCTTCCATGCATGTCAGATATAATTGCACACACCTATATATCCACAAGAACCTCACAGATCAATGCAACGGCCAACAAACTTGACGTCAATGATAACAAATATGATGGAACATGTAAAGGCAGTTCTTCAAAAGACTTGCAGAAAGATGTCGAATCCTATTCACACCACAAGGTCCCTGCTCTAACTTGGCCCGTGATATGGGTAGAGCATGCATATAATGTCCTGGAGTGCACCTACTCTGTTGCAATGCCATGTGTTTAGCCTGCTGATCATGCATGTAAATATGTCATGCCTTCCTATTTTTCAGTACAAATTCCATTCATAATAACATGTTTTGAAATTCAAGTACTGTCATTCTAGTCTGTCGCAATGCCATCTGCTTAGTTTGTACATCATGCTTTTGAATATCTTATGCATTGTTATTCATCAGTATGTACTTCATCTGTCTACCATACCATGTTTTTTACATTGAAGTGTTGTTCTAGTGGTTTGTTGCAGTGCCATCTTAGTTTCCCAATCATACACGCATATGTTGCCTTAGTGTTTTTCTGTATGTATTCCGCTATCATTTTTACATTCAGCTAGTGTTTTTTACTCTGTTGTCCCGTCGTATACCTAGCTCTTACATCATACTCCCTCCGTCCGGATTACATGTCGCAGAAATGGATAAAAATGGATGTATCTAGAACTGAAATATTCCTAGACACATCCATTTATTTCTAGATGGAGGGAATACATGTCAATATGTCATGCCTTTCTATTCTTCAATACCTATTCCATCTATCTGTCGTAGCATGTTTTATAACTAAAGCACCATTCTTCTATATAAGGCATGCAAGGGGAAGAGGACTATGTTAGAATCTGAAGGGTTACAGACAAGGTCTTTGCAAAAGATCGAAATGCCAGGAGATAGTAAACCAACTCCAGTGTTCATAGATACTTCTCCAGCAAAGAGAAATCCAACTCCTAGTGATAATAAGCAGATTCAAGTGGCCAAAGAACTAGTCCACTCCAGTCCAGCAAAAATATGTCAACTCCATTCTAAAAAGCATATGCGTATCCTCACATCATGAAATTTTATAGCATTCAGATCATATTTTCTATATGTTTCTTACCCATCTCTCTTTTAGAAAATAATCTTAAAGGATAGAAGACTTTCTAAACTGGGACCATGTTCGAGGAAAGTATCTTGCATGAATTCTCTGTGCTCCAATGCTGATGTAAGTACCTGTTTTATATCACTAAAATTTTACATCAGCATGTATTTTGTTAATCGGTGTGAATCCAACCTTTATCTGATCTAAATTTACTTGTAGAAAAATGTATAATTAAAGGCAACAATGTTGATTTTTGTAAGGAAAACTGGCTGGTAGTTTTGCATACTGAGTTGCATGAGTGTACTATCTCATATCATGCACATTACTAAATTGTAGTCTTGTTTTGGTTGCCCAATCATTCATTGTGTCAATGTTGCTTTCTACCATACCTGGCTGATGACAGCTGTGCCATATTGTGTTAATTTGGTGTAGGCTGGTGTGGTCTGTGTCGGGGAAAATGACACCTATGGGATCACAAGAATCCCTACTACGGTTGCCAGGGCGCAGGGTTGCGAGAAGAGCAGGATTAGTAACCAGCACAAGGATCGTTTACCCAGGTTTGGGCCGCGAGGATGCGTAAAACCCTAGTCCTCCTTTGGTGGGTGTATTTCAGAGAGTTCTTGAGCTCTGGAACTAGCTGTGGTGAGTGCGTGGTTCCAAAGAGCCGAATCCTTCACTGGTATGCCACGGGCCTCCTTTTATAGTCGAAAGGGGTTGCCACAGTGGCACACAGGAGGTGGAAAGGCGCATAGTGTTATGAGCTTATCGTTCGTATTACAGGACTAGACGCATTTAATGCGTAGCTTAGGTGTCCCCTTGCTTTATTCGGGACGGGGGCGAGGCCCGTCCCGTTCGTCGCCGCTCCTCCTTGCTTCGACACGCGCCCTGGCCAGCGACGCATGCGGCGCCACGTAGGCAGGACGGCAGCTGAGGTGGCACAGTGGTGGAGCCTCCACGAAGATCTGCATGCCGCCACGCAGGCACTTGATGAGTTGGCCTGGGAGCTGATGTTGCCACGCAGGTGCCCGCCCAGCTGGTTGGGCTGGCAGCTGCATGTGAACGGCGGTGGAAACTTGGTTGGCGCGGGCCTGGCAGTGGCCCTGCTGTCGTCTTTGGCGAGGGCCTTGCCGGGTGGCCCGGCAAGGGTCTTGCCGTGGCGCGCTGTCGTCCCCGACAAGGATCTTGCCGGGGGTCTCGTGGCTTTCCTCGGCAAGGATCTTGCCGTGGATCGTCGTCTTCTAATCATCATCTGATCTTGGGTGTTCCTTGTCTTCACGAAGATCTGCATGCCACCATGGAGGTGCCTCCCAAGCCCTGGCACAACATGATGTTGGAGACCGTGGGCTCAAAGGTGGCTCGCTCTGTTGGTGTGGGGCGAGCTGCCCCGGCAAGGGTCTTGCCGAGGGAACCTGCTTCGTCCCTCTGCTCTTTGTGGTCTTGGCCTTGGCGTTGTTCTGGTTATCTTGGGCTTCGGTCTTACCTTGGCTCACCTCCCCTGTTCTGCTTGGTGTGACCGTGGGCGCGGCTCCGACTGCCCGTGCACAGGTAAAGGGGTACAAAAGTGCGCCCCTCCTTTTGTACACCGACAGGAGCCCCTGGGCCTGGGCCACACATAAGCGCGACACGTTGTTGGGCCAGGCCAAAAACGGTGCGCGTGCAGGCGGGGCGGTTTTTACCACGGTAAAACTTTTCGCGCGCTGCAATTCCCACGACCCGCGCGCGCGGCGGCGCGTGGCGTGGAGGGGTGCGCGTGACATGGGCGGCATGCGTGGGGCAGTTTCCACACGCATGCATCACATCGCAGTAAAGAGGCGGCTCGCGCCTTCCCTGTAAAAAGAGGTAGGCGTGGAGGCGGGCTCATTTACTGAATGGGGCCGGGTCGCGGTCTTCAAGGCGTCCACTCCCCACGATCACGGGGTGGGGAGAGGTTGCTTCACCCGTCCCCTCGGCTCTGCACGTCCGCCACGCGTCCTTCATGCGCCTGGGGTGGCAAGCGGTGGAGGCGGGAAACCGGGCCGTCGCTGGTTGGGGCAGCGGGTCTGTCCCAATTCCCTGCGCCTCTAGTGGCTGGATTGGCCGAGCGGGGCGGCCGAGCCCTGACCCCGCCCCTTTATAAAGAGGGGTAAGGGGGGATGGCGTCCCGCACATCTTCTGTAATCTATCCCCTCTCGCTTCTGCTTCTCCCTTTCACTCGCCATGGAGAAGGGGAAACATGATCCCTCGATGGTGGCGGCGAGGGTCGCCGCTCGACAGCGCGTCCCTCCTCCTCCTGAGCATGCGGTGGTGGAACCGGTCGCGAGGGGAAGGGGGAGTGGGCGAGGCCGTGGGCGAGGCCGAGGCAGAGGTCGTAGTGCTCGAGGAAGAGGAGGACGGGGCGGCGCGCCAGCTTTGCCCCCGCCAATGATGCCTTTCCCGATGGAAGGCCATGTTGGAGACTAGCCCCACGAGTTCTTCATCAGGCTGCGCCGGCCTCCGCGTCGCCGTCTTCGTCTTCCCGCCCCGTTTGCTCGGGAGATGGAGCGTGACCCGCCCCAATCCCTCAGATTGCACATGAGGGGTTGTGGGAATGGGGGCACGCGGGTCGACGTCGACTTCCCGGCTCCTCGGGTCATGTACCTCCGTCGTGGATGGAAGACGTTTGCCCGCATCCACAGCCTGACGGCGGGGCTCGTCCTCTACTTCAAATTAACGGAGGATGGCCTGCTCTCCGTCAACGTCTTCGGAAACTTCGGGACTTGCCTGAAGTGCTGCGTGGAGAGCTCCTCCGACGGAGATTCCGATGATGGAAGCTCTTCCTCGAGCGAAAGTGATGAGGAGGACAGCGGGGCAGATGACGGGGATGAGTCCGACTAGGCGTCGGACGCCCCGCGCCTGGGCGGGTGCGGCAGCAGCAGCATCTGCACCTGGCCGCTCCTCCGGCAGAGTTTTGCCGGGGGTGGGGCCAGCTCCTTGAACTTCTCGGGGCCGTCTCCTTGGGCGGCTGGCGTTGGGAGGTTGCGGAAGAGGAAGAGGGCGGGCGGCAAGGCCGTCAACTCGGAGTATGCGGGCACCGATGCCTTCGTCGCGTACTGCCGGTCCTACCGCCTCGTCTTCCAGCTCCTTTCCCAGCACCGTCATCACCGGCCCACCCGTGGGCGGCCACCGAGGTGTTCTCTTGGTGCTTTCTGCTGCTCGTAGCTCGCCTAGGCGCCCCTTTTGCCCTCTCGCCTCCTTGACCTGCCTCCTGAAGAGAGGGACAAGAAAGGGATCACGGGCATCTTATCTCTTTTTTAATCTGTAAGCCTTCGGACCTTGTTTAAATTTAAAGATTGTAATCCCCCTTGTTCATGTTTTCCACTCCGTACGGACTGTACTTGTGTGGGATGCTTTTAATGAAAAAGGGATGTTTGCCGGATTTTTCGTTCGTGGGCAGACCCCGCGACAAGGAACAAATCCTTGTTACAATTTAAGATAAACGTTTTCACCCGGCAACAGGCCTTGCCGTCCCCCTACTTCGCTCGACCATTCTCGCGCCCTTGGCGGAGGCAGGGATGAAGCGGGCTTAGGCTCCTCGTTCTACTTCCTTGCCACCGCGACTACAACCAAATCCGGGCCCAGGAGATAATCCTTGGGTATAGAAAAGGGGAGCACGGTGGCCTAGAAATAAAACGAGGTTTCACATATCCCAGTTCCGTTCCGAAATGCATGATAGAGGATGAAAGACTTATCTGGATCTGCAGCCCCCGGCAACCTTGTCTTGCCGCGGTTGGATCCTTGTGCTTGCAGCCCCCGGCAACTCTGGTTTGCCGGGGTCGGGACGCCGGTCCGTTTCCTTTCTTCCAAGTAGCTCAGCAGAAGTGCTCATGTGCCCTGCGAACCAAAGGAGGACAGAAAAGAAACAGATAGACGCGCACTCGACCTCTAGGCTAGGGGTTAGTCGCCGCTAAGCACTATCAACCCTAACCAAGGAAGAGACTCGACCTAGCATGCATGCTATAACTTAGGGCGCCAGCGCTTCATTTATTTATGCTCAGGGTCTGCGCCTGGCTTTGTACAAAGGGTTACATGCCTTGCCGGCAAAGCTTGTACAAAAGGTGGCTTGCCGGGAGGCCCGGCAAGCCGCGCCTTATGGGTAAAACTTGCGAAGATGCTCGATGTTCCAGGAGTTGCTCACTGGGACAGCATCTTCGGTCTCCAGGCGGACTGCGCCGGGCCTGGTGACTCGTATTACCCGATAAGGGCCTTCCCACTTTGGCGTCAACTTGTTGGAATTCTTGGCCGACTGAACGCGCCGAAGAACAAGGTCGCCTTCCTCAAAGCTTCGGGCATGAACCTTGCGGCTATGGTAGCGGCGCAAGGCTTGCTGCTCTCACAGCCGCCCGAAGACGATCTTCCTCAAGGAGCGTCGCGTCATCTTGACGCAACTGCTCTTGCTCAAGCTCATCATAAGCGAGCACTCGAGGTGACCCGTATATGAGTTCCGTGGGGAGAACTGCCTCCGCCCCATATACTAGGGCAAAGGGTGTCTGGCTGGTGGCTCGATTTGGCGTCGTCTTGATCGACCAAAGAACCGTCGGCAATTCATCAATCCAGCGCCTTCCGCTCTTGCGCAGCTTGTCAAAAGTCTTTGTTCTTAGGCCTCGCAACACTTCAGCATTTGCCCTCTCCGCTTGGCCGTTGCTCCGTGGGTGTGCCACGGAAGCAAAACAGACCTTGCTGCCGAGGTCTTGGATGTATTGCATGAAGGTGTGGCTTGAGAACTGCGTGCCGTTGTCGGTGATGACTCTGTTTGGCACACCAAAACGGCAGACCAGTCCCTTGAAGAACTTGACAGCTGACTGAGCAGTCACCTTTCTCACTGCTTCCACCTCCGGCCACTTTGTGAACTTGTCGATTGCAACGTACAAGTACTCAAAGCCCCCCACAGCACGGGGGAAAGGGCCCAGTATGTCGAGCCCCCAGACCGAGAATGGCCAGGAGAGAGGAATTGTTTGATGGGCTTGAGCTGGTTGATGAAGCTTCTTTGAATGGAACTGACACGCTTCACACTTGGTTACTAGTGCCGCCGCATCCTGGAGGACGGTGGGCCAGAAGAACCCTTGCCGGAACGTCTTTCCGGCAAGGGTCCTCGACCCTATGTGGGAGCCACATATGCCTCCATGTATCTCTGCCAACTGCTCCAGTCCTTCCGCCCGGGGGATGCACTTGAATTCCACGCCATGTGGCCTTCTCCTGTACAGGATGTCATCGACGAACTTGTACAGGGCGGACCGACGAGCTACTTTCTCCTCTTCTTCCTCCTCCTCAGGAAGCTCCCCTGTTTGGAGGAAGTGGATGGTATGCAGCACCCATACTGGAGCCTGGGGCTCGACGGCAAGGACCAAAGACATCTGTTCCGCCATGGGAGCGGCTGTCTCTACGGCCAGGGCTTGACGCCCTGCTGGAGCCAGTTACTCTTGGGCAGGCTCAGCATCCGCGGCAGCACCCTTGCCGGCAGCCCCAGGGGGCTCGGTAGGAAAGTACTTGCCGGGACCTGACTTCCTCCGCTTGTTCTGCCCTGTTGACGGTTCGACGGATGGTTGCATTAACCGGAGCAAAAAGGTACCTGGTTCCACAGGTAGCTTGAATGCAGCACGCTTTGACAGGTAATCGGCGATGTCGTTCTCCGTTCGGGGGACGTGCTCCGTTTGGATATCGTCAAAGCGTCCCTCCAGCTTCCTCGCCTCATCTACGTCGCCTCCATCAATGAGCTCTGATAATCCTTGTTGACCTGTCTGACAACGAGCTGCGAGTCACCCCTGACGATGAGCTTCTTAACCCCGAGGTCTGCCGCGATCCTGAGACCGACGAGCAATCCCTCGTACTGAGTAGTGTTTTTGGTGGACATCTCCCTGGGGAAGTGCATCTGGATCACATACTTGAGGTGCTCTCCAGTGGGTGCGACGAGCAGCACACCGGCACCGGCGCCTTGCAGCAAGAAAGCCCCATCAAAGTACATGATCCAGTCGCGGTCTGCTTCCTTGCCGGGGAGAGTGGTCTGCTGGATTTCTTCGTCAGTCGTCGAGTTCCATTCTGCAATGAACTCCGCCAAGACTCTGCTCTGGATTGTCGAGGTACTTTCAAACTTCAAACCAAAACTTGATAACTCCAAGGCCCAATCCACAATCCTTCCGGTTGCATCTGGGTTATGCAGTATCCGCTGCAATGGGAGGCGGGTGACGACAGTGATCTCGTGGGCTTGGAAGTAATGACACAGCTTCCTCGAGGCTATAAGGAGGCTGAAGAGCAATTTTTGCACACACGAATACCTCGACCTAGCCCCCTGCAAGAGGGAGCTGATAAAGTAAACCGAGTGCTGCATCTTCTTCTTCTTCCGCACCACCTCACTCGACCGCGCGGGCACTGCCTTGGTGGCATCAGACTCTGCCAGGGGCCTCGCCTTGCCGGCACTAGGCCCTGCCGGGGGAATCTTTGGCTTGCCATCCGTTGGTTCTGCTGCCGTCACTGCCTCCTCGTCGACCTCCCTCTGTGCCACCAGTGCGGCGCTGACCACTTGATTCGTCGCCGCCAGATACAGCAGCAACGGCTCTTGTGGTTTGGGCACAACCAGTATTGGCATGGAGGAAAGGTATTTCTTCAGATCCTGCAATGCTGCCTCGGCTTCTGGGGTCCACTCCATTGGGCCTGCCTTCTTCAAGACTTTGAAGAAAGGGAGGGCGCGCTCGGCGGACTTGGAGATGAATCGGCTCATGGCGGCGACGCAGCCGGTGAGCCGACCCACATCCTTGATTCGCTTGGGCACCTCAATCTGCTCAATAGCCTTGATTTTGTCTGGGTTTGCCTCGATCCCGCGCTATGACACAAAGAATCGGAGAAGCTTGCCAGACGGAACGCCGAAGACACACTTCTCAGGGTTCAGCTTGAGGTTGATCTTGCGCAGGTTGGCAAATGTCTCTTCCAGATCTTGCACAAGAGTTGGCCCATCCTTGGTTTTGACCACTATGTCATCCATGTATGCCTCCATATTTCTATGGAGCTGAGGTTCAAAACCAATTTGTACTGCTCTTGCAAACGTCGAGCCAGCACTCTTCAACCCGAAAGGCATCCATAAAAAGCAATACGTACCACATGGGGTGATGAATGCTGTCTTTTCTTCATCCTCTCTTGTCATGAATATTTGGTGGTAGCCCGAGTCGGCGACGAGGAATGATAACATATCACACCCGGTCGTGGAGTCAACAATCTGGTCGATGCGCGGCAACCGGAAGGGGTCCTTAGTACAAGCCTTATTGATATCTGTGTAATCAATACACAGCCTCCACTTCCCATTCGCCTTGCGCACCACTACCGGACTGGCCAACCACGTCGGGTGGAGCACCCCTCTCACCAAACCTACCGCTTGAAACTTCCTGATCTCCTCTGTGATGAATTCCTGCCTCTCCAGAGCCTGCTTTCTGACCATCTGCTTGACGGGCCGCGCATGATGACAGACAGCTAGGTGGTGCTCAATCACCTCCCTGGGAACAACGGGGATGTTGGATGCTTTCCATGCAAACACGTCGACATTCACCCGCAGAAAGGTGACGAGCGCGCCTTCCTATTTGCTGTCGAGGGTGGAGCCAATGGTGAAGTCCCCTCCCATGCCATCCTCCCTAACGGGCACCTTCTTGGTTTGCGGCGGCTCAGCTCTGGATTTCTTGCTCTTGTCGGTAGAGCTCTCTGGCACATCCTCGACGGTACCACAACACTCCGAGGAGGTGCGCTTGCCGGAGTGGGTGCGAGAGGCCCTGCCGGGCTTCTTCTTCCCTCCCAGGCCTTCAGAGACAGGAGCAGGTGCCCTGACGGCAGCTGCTGCAACTGCTTCCCGGTAGAGTTGGTCGGCGTAGATCAATGAGTCCTTCTTGTCGGAGGGGACGGAGATGATGGTCAATGGCCCGGACGTCTTTAGCATGTTGTAGGCGTAGTGTGATGCCGCCATGAACTTGGCTAGTGCCGGGCGGCCGAGGATCCCGTTGTAGGGCAAGGGGATCTCGTCCACGTCGAAGATGATCCTCTCCGTTCTGTAGTTCAACTCTCCTCCAAACGTCACGGTAGCGTGACCTTCCCCTTCAGCTGGCTCCTCCCCGGATTGACCCCTTGAAACGTGCCCGTTTCCTCGAGGTCTCCATCAGGAATTTGCAGCCTTTTGATCATGACAGGAGAGATCAAGTTCAGGCCGGCCCCGCCGTCAACCAACATCTTGTTCACCTTGAGGATGCGTATCGTTGGCGAGACCAACAATGGCAAACACCCAACCGCGGTTGTGCGGTCAGGGTGGCCCTCGGCGTCAAAGATGAGGGCGTGTTGGACCACTTCAGCGGCTTCTGAGCGTCGAACGACGGCTCCGCTGCTGTAATCTCACGCGCCCACTTTTTAAGCTGGCGGTGAGAAGTATGCAACAAGGCGCCGCCATCGACGCACATGGCCTCCGTGGCCTTCTAGAACTCTTGCTCACTGGACTCGTCGTCCTCGTCATGATCATCGTCTTCTTGTTTCTTGTCACGGCCCCGGGCGGGCCTCTCTTGCTGGTTGTCCTTATCGCGGCAGCCTCCTTGGCCGCCAACCTTCTTCCCGGATCCCTCGGCACCATCCTGGTCCTTCACCTTGTCCCGCCTCTCGTACTCAGCTTTTTGCTTCTCAGCAAGCAGCTCGACTTGTCGGCAGTTCTGGAGGTCGTGGCCCTTGGTGCGGTGGATCTTGCAGTATTGCTTGCCGGAGCTTCCTGGCTTGTCGGCAGCTGCTAACGCCCGGCAAGCGGTGCACCTGGCAATCTCCTTGCCGGGGCCATCTGCCTGACCTTCTTGGCAGCGCCGGTGTCGTCAGACCCCTCGACGGCAAGTACGGCCTTGCCCTTGCGTTTCCTATTGCGACGTCGGCCCTTGTTCGTCGGGGTGGCGGCATCTTTGTCAGTAGTGTCGGTTTCCGCACTGGCGTGCGATGGTGGTCCGAGCATCTTCGTGAGCTCGTTCTCGAAGAACTTGGCGCTGGTCGCGGTGGGTCCGCGGGTCGGACGACGCTATAGAGATGTTATCACAAGCGTCGTCACGACGGGCAGACGCCCGCGGCGGCTGGCGAGGAGGAGGAGAGTGCACCGTGGCCGCAGCTCCCCCGGTCCTCCCAGCGCTAGCACGTGGTGGCTCGGTGGAGCGCTGACCCGAAGGCCCCGCGGTCGCGGATCGTCTTTGTTGGCAACAGCGACGAGGGTCCGGATGGTGGCCCTCCACTCGTCGAGCTTCCCCGCAGCAGGAGGGAAGCCCAGGGGCAGCTGCGCACGCGCCAAAGCTTCTGCTGGCGTGGGCGGCGGCGACAGCTCCGTGGATCGCGGCGCGCTTCGACTTCTAACTATGTTAGAAGGAGCTCCGTTATGACCCAGCGGCTGCGTGCCATTTTCGCCAGCACTTCGGCGGGCATGTTGAACCCCTTCATCTCGCGGATGACGCACGGGGCTCTTCCCACGGCGGTGCCCAGGGTCACCAGCGTGGTGACGCTGCTCAGCGCGCACACCATGGGCGGTGGCGAGAGCTTCGAATCTTTCGCCTGAGGAAGAAGAGGGGAACGACGGTTCTAACGTTGGAAAAGGCGCAGAGGGGCTAAATGAGTAGTGCGCCTGCAGTTTTTTCCTTTTTATGGGGAAGGCACAGGCTGCCTCTTTACCATGATGTGACGCACGTGTGCAGCAACTGCCCTATGCACGACCCCCACGTCACGCATTCAACACAGGTCGTGGGGAAGCGTAACAAGCAAGGGAGTTACTGCAGTAAAAGCTCCGCCGCACGCGCCCGCGCACCGTTCTGGGCCTGGCCCAATAACGCCCTGCGCTTATATGTGGCCCAGGCCCGGGGGCTCCTGTCGGTGTACAAAAGTAGGGGTCCTTCTTGCACCCCTCTACTTGTGCGCGGGCAGTTGCAGCCACACGCCTGCGGCCGCGCTTGGCGGAACAGAAGAGGAAGCAAAGTCACAAGACTACCAGAGCCACGCTAAAGACCAGAAGCAGGAAGAGCAGAGAGGCGAGGCGAAACTCCCCTGGCAAGGCCCTTGCTGGGGCGGCCTTCACAGCCCCGGCAAGAGCCTTGCCGCGACAACTTACCCAACACCTACGGGGCCGCCACCCTTGAGTCTAGAAGTGCTGACGCCATCAACCACAATGGAACCAAGGCTCGGGAGGCACCTCCATGGTGGCATGTAGATCTTTGTGAAGACAAAGGTCCTGTGAGGCCTAGGTAGGACCCAGAAGACAAGACAACAGAAAGGGTCCTTGCCGAGGATGACCATGAGGCCCCGGCAAGGCTCCTGCCGAAGATACCCACGAGGCCTCGGCAAGACCCTTGCCGGGAATATCAGCAAGACCGCGGCAAGGCCATGCCACCCCGTCGCCGCCCCAGCTCAGTGGCCGACCGACCAACTAAGCAGGTACCCACGTGGCAGTACGTGGCTCCTAAGCCAACTAGTCGAGCACCTACGTGGTAGCATGCAGATCTTTGTGAAGACCGTGCCACCACACCAGCTCAGCAGCCTACCAGCCTACATGGCGCTGCATGCCTCATTGGCCTAGACGCGTGGCGAAGCAAGGCGAAGTGGCGACGGACGGGACGGGCCTCGTTACCATCCCCGATAAAGCAAGAGGACACCTAAGTTGCGTATTTAATGCGTTTTGGCCTGTGACGTCAGGCAATAAACTCGACTACTGTACAACTTTCCACCTCTTGCGTGCCACTGTGGCAGCCCCTTTGACTATAAAAGGAGGCCCGCGGCGTACAGAGAGAGGATTCGGACTTTTTGGACCGTGCATGCTTTGTAGGTAGTCCAAGAACACCAGATAAACACAAACCAGCAGGAGTAGGGTATTACGCATCACTTGCGGCTCGAGCCTGGATAAACACCCGTGTTGATCTCTTAAACCAGCTCTTTACACAGCCCCGCGCTTGACAACCGTAGAAGGGATTCCCCGTGATCCCATAGGTGTCGTTTCCACTGACAGTAATGGAGGCGCTGGTGCGGATAAGCATCAAGGCGCGGGTCCGGTTTTCTTGAATTGGTGGAGAAGGGCGGTGGGCGTTTGCTGAGGGAGTGGCTCCCCTCCTCGGCCTGCTTATAAAAGGAGGGGCGAGGGGAGAGCAAAGTCATCCATCCTTGCATCCCTTCTTCTTATTTTTCTGCCTCTTGCTAGTTATGTCAAAGAGAAGAGCGTAGTGCCTGTGCTGGTGCTTTGGGAGCGAGTCTGGAACATTCTTGGAGAAGACGCCGTGGACGAGCCGCCCGTGTCGTGGGAAATATCAAGCCTACCCATTGTGGGAAAATGTTTGTCCCTTCCGCCACGGTTGGCTGCCCATTGGGTAGTGCAGTGTCCAGCTCTGGGCTACCGCTGGTTGTTGGCCTGGTGACCAGGTCCTCCGTGTCTTCGGGGCTTGCCCAGGTGGCAGGGCTGGGGACCATTGGTAATACCAGCACAACCCCTTCTGGAGGCCCGGGTGTTGATGTCGACGAGAAGCGTGCCTTCCTGCCCGCCGAGGTGGGGAGTGGTGCGCCTCGAGCCCCCTGGACGGCTTGGTCGCTTGCCGTCTCTTAGGGGAAGGCGTCGGGCTCGAGTCCTAGCGCTTCTCGGGAGTGACGGTGATGGAGAGAAAACGAGGGAAGACTGTCAGTGCAAGAAACCCTAGGTCTGTTGCCCTGACTGTGCACAAGCACGGGATCAAGATTGGAGCACCAACAGAAGTCAGAGTACAAGAAACAAAGAGATTCGAAGGACCAACAAGCAGATCAAAGGGACCAAGACCAACCCAGAGAAGCAAGATATCGCCAGGAGAAAGGCCTCCTTTGCCGGGCAGGCAAGCCCGGCAAGGGGCGAAGCCACCCCCAGAAGAAGACAGCCAAGGCGTCCCGGCATGGCCTGCCGGGACTCACGTAGGCAGAACCACCTCACCAACGACTGCTCCATGACCCACGTCGTCGATCAGTGCGGTGTCAAGCCGCATAGTGACTAAGTGGCAGCCATTCGCCACATGGCATCCTCCCCCTACAGGAAAAACCCATAGGTGACACCCGTCCTGCGACGTGTCAAGCGAACAGGCGCAGAGCTGGCAAGATAGCCCGGCAAGCCTTGCTGGGCAACCAGTGATGTGACATTGAGTGGTGCATTTAATGCGCCCCTGTCAACCCGTAGAGTTAGGTGTGATAGCATTGTTGCTATCATATCAGTGCATAAGGACATTGTGATGACCCCTTGATCTATAAAAGGAGGCCCGTGGCAACCGTAGAAAGGGTTAGAAGGTTGGATAACTCACACCCCCGTACGCGCGTAGTCGCTGCCGCCATGAGGCAACCCCTGCCGGGAAAGTGTTCTATGCTCCACCACCACCTTTCCACCATCAATCCACCAAAGAAGGAGTAGGGTTTTACGCCTCGCGGTGGTCCGAACCTGGGTAAAACTGCCCGCGTGATCTTTGCCGTGCTGCCCCACGCTCCTGTGCTCTTTGTACAATGGGACGTCCCCTTGCCGAACCAGCAAGGGATCTCCTGGTCCCATAGGTGGCCGTGGTTTCCCGCGGCAAAGACGGAGAGGGTGGGTGGTGGGGCGTCAGGTCGGAGTATGATGGCGTGGATGCCTTCGCCTCCGACTGGCGACCTGCCGCCTCGTTTTTGCACTATTCCCCTCCCTCCCCGGCACCATCATCACCAGCCTCCTTGGGTGATAGCCGGGGAGGGATGTTCCCTTGGTGCCTTCGCCTCCCCTCTAGCATTCCATCTCCCTAACTTGTTGTAGAGGCCAAATTCATGGTAGGAACCTGCAGCCTCGTGCAGATGGGAATGATGGAAGATGCGACCTCATCTATATGCATATCCAATGCTCATGGAATGCTTATGCAATGCTCTTGAAATGCTTATGCATGCATGCAACTTTGTCGGGCCCCCCGGTGCTTTGTTTATTTCTCTATTTGCTGAGGGTCTGCGCCTAGCTTTGTACAAGGGGTTACATGCAACGGAGGCAAGGCCTGTACAAAAGGGTGGCTGCCGGACAGGGCTGATAGCCGCGCCTTGCGGGTAGAACTTGCGGAGATGATCAATATTCCATGAGTTGTGCTATTCAATGCCGACTCCGGTCTCCAGACGGACTGCGCCAGGTCCGGTGACTCGAACTACCCGGTAAGGGCCTTCCCACTTCAGCGTCAACTTGTTTGTACCCTTCGCGTACCGAACGCGCCTAAGGACAAGGTTTCCTTCCTCAATACACCGGGCATGAAACCAGCGGCTGTGAAAGCGATGCAGGGCTTGCTAATAGCATGCAGCACGCATATCAGCATAGAGAAGGTTCTCCTCGAGTAGCACATCATCGTCACGCCGGTGCTGATCTTGCACTACTTCATCGTAGGCAAGCACTTGAGGCGACCCGTAAATGAGTTCCGTGGGGATAACTGATACGTCTCCAACGTATCTATAATTTTTGATTGTTCCATGCTTTTTATATTATCATTCTTGGATGTTTTGCAATCATTTTACAGTCCTTTTATATCATTGTTTGTTACAAACCTACTGACATAGTGCTCAGTGCCAATTGCTATTTTCTGCATGTTTTTTAAATCGCAAGAAATCAATACCAAACGGAGTCCAAATGCAGCGAAACGTTTTGTGGAATTTTTATGGACCAGAAGACATCGAGTGGGCCGGAGAAGCAACTTGGGGGTGTCCCGAGGGGGGCACAACCAACCAGGGTGGGCCTGCAGGCCCAGGCGCGCCTAGGTGGGTTGTGCCCACCACGGTGCCCTCCCGCACCGCCTCTTTGCTCTATAAATACCCCAATATTCCAGAAAGCCTAGGGGAGTCAACGAAAATCAATTCCAGCCGCCGCAAGTTCCAGAAAGCACAGATCCAATCTAGACACCATCACAGAGGGGTTCATCATGTCCGTTGGTGCCTCTCTGATCATGCGTGAGTAGTTCTTTGTAGACCTACGGGTCCGTAGTTAGTAGCTAGATGGCTTCCTCTCTCTCTCTCTCTTGATTCTCAATACAATGGTCTCTTGCAGATCCATATGATGTAACTTTGAGTTTATGATCAGATCTATCTCTTTATCCAAGAAAGTTATTTGAGTCTTCTTTGATCTCTTATATGCATGATTGCTTATAGCCTCATATTTCTTCTCCGACATTTGGGTTTTCTTTAATCTATTTATCATGCAATGGGAAGAGGTGCTTTGTAATGTGTTCGATCTTACGGTGCATGATCCTAGTGACAGAGGGAACCGACACATATGTACCGTTGCTATTAATGATAACAAGATGGGGTCTATTTCTACAGAAATAGATCTTGTCTACATCATGTAATCGTTCTTATTGCATTACTCCGTTTGTCCATGAACTTAATACACTAGATGCATGCTGGATAGCGGTCGATGTGTGGAGTAATAGTAGTAGATGCAGGCAGGAATCGGTCTACAAATCTTGGACGTGATGCCTATATAATGATCATTGCCTGGATATCGTCATGATTATTTGAAGTTATGTCAATTGCCCAACAGTAATATGTTTACCCACCATTTGCTATTTTTCTTGAGAGAAGCCAGTAGTGAAATCTACGGCCCCCGGGTCTCTTCTTTATTATATTTGCCTTTGCGATCTACCTTTATTTGCTTTTATTTTCCGATCTATTAAACCAAAAATACAAAAATAAATTGCTGCACTTTATTTTATTTGTGATATATTTATCCAATCTATTACAACTTTTTCCCGTCCTTTTGCCAATTTCTGGCGTAGTTATCCGAAAGGGATTGATAACCCCTTTAACACAAAAAAGGGATATGAACTCCTAGGCGACTCCAAGGCGATCTTGCGCCAGTGGCCATTCCGGCCCCGGCGGCCACCCTCCTCCTCCTGTAGGCGGCCACTCCGGCCACCGCAGCCACCCTCCTCACATGATGGCTCCCTTTGCCCTCAACTTTCATAGTGGCAGAAAGTTTCAAGCAGATATGAGATCCATGTTTGGGCATCCGGTGGTGTTTTCATCTGGTTTTCATCAACGGGAATTCACCTTGGTGGTTTCTTTCTGCTGCTCAACTTTCAAACTTGATGTGCACATGGTTAGTGTTTCTCTCCTTGCCTTGTTTGGTGGATATGCTCAAGGCTTTAGGGTTCGTCTTTTGAGAGATAGAAATTTCATGTTTTCGGTTGCTTCAAAGTCTGTTGGTTTTGAGTACTAAAGTGCGGGTAGAATTGTTGAACAAGATTTTGAGGTGGTTTTTAGCCAGTGGAATTTTGGTGGTCCGAATTGGCATAGGGAAGAAGTTTCTTATTACAATGAGCTTGATAAGGAGTGGACTTTGGTCGGCAGGCATGGCAAGGCCATGTCTAGCAACTCCGGTGATCGTCGGAGCTATAGCTCGGTGGTCAGAGATGGTAGATCGGTCTTCGAGCGGTTATCGGGCCCCATTCAAGTCTGAGATAATCAAGGGGATGCTTTGAAATCGCTCGCTCTTAATTCTGGTTTAAATAGGTCTCATAACCAGCCTCAACGTGCAAATTCTGGCTCGTACGTAGTGTGCCCTACGCATGCGGTGGGCAAGGGCACTACGCACGTAACTGCATGGCCCCTAATCTACCTGGGCTTTGGCCTTTTATTGAGTTTATCACTTTTTCTGCCCCCCCCCGAGCAGGCCTCGGCTGAGGGTGAGGTGGAGGCCTGGTTTAAATGTGCTGGGCCGGCAGTCCAGATTAGGCAGGTCTCATCATTTAAGGAGCTTGTCAAGGACCTATTTCCAAATTTCCAACCGAGACCACTGCATGCCTCCTCGCATTCCTCTTCTCTTACCAACTCTGCTTCCACCTCGACGAGCTCGCCGCCTTCTTCGTCATCGCCGGTGCAGGCATTGGTGGTCCATACCTCGGAAGCGCCACCCATGGCCAACATTCCTATAGACCCTGCTCCCTTTGTTCCCCATGGTTTTCAGATTCTCCAAGTCGAAGGGCGAAACGGGGCTTCCAAAGCAATCTTGCCGCACCAACCAAGAAGGCACGAGGATTGGGTGATTGCTACCATTCAGCCACATCCGAACGAGGTATTTTTCCCAAATGTCATAGAGGTTCTGGAGGAGTTTTTTCAAGGTGTGGAGCAAGTAGGGTTC
This sequence comes from Triticum aestivum, assembly GCF_018294505.1. NCBI lineage: Eukaryota > Viridiplantae > Streptophyta > Magnoliopsida > Poales > Poaceae > Triticum > Triticum aestivum. Next base: position 193,404,261 of record NC_057805.1, on the reverse strand, counting down.
AGAGAAATCTGACCATGTCCTATTGGTGAAGCTTATGTTCAGTTCTTGCATGTTAGAGATAGAGATCGACTTATTAGGCAGAGCCCGCATCCATTTGGAGATGTTTTTATTTTGTTCACTAAGCACAATGAGGGTAGGAACTGGCGTCAGATTCATTTCAGTATAACTTGTTGGTTGCTGTTCGTTGGTGTTCCATTTGATTACTGTAATACTGAAGCCATTGCTGCTGCTATTGCCAAGTGGGGTAGAATCATAAGTTGGGAAAGGGAAGATGCTCTGAGAGGGAAAAGTTTAGTTAAGGCCAGAGTGACAGATCTCACTGATATCCCAGAAAGCATTAGATGGTCTGAAGGAGAGTGTTTTGAAGAGGAATCCTGTACTTGTTCAGTTGAGGTTTTATTAGAAGAAATGCTAGGTGGTGGCCCTGCAGATGAGGACCCTATTTCACCTCCTGGAGTGGACCCACATCTAGTTCCACAACAAGCCAATGATTTCCCAGGTTTTCAGCCAGTGCCACTGAATAATGAGCCAGCACAGAATGAAGATTGGGATGATTGGGAGGAGCAGGTAGAGCAAGGGCACTGGGCCTTTCCTCAGGCCAACATTCCTGAGCCACCTCAACACCAAGCAGAACTGCCAATTCTCCAAGACGATGGCGCTCCCAATAGCAGCATTACCACAACAGTGTCTCTGTCAGATGAAATTTGGTCTAATACACACACTGCTAGTGAGGAGGTTAACCAAGGATCTCTAGTTAATCCTATTGGCATGGGACTGCAAAATATCCTACTTTCCTATCAAGCAGATGAAGAAGAGGATGAGGCTCAGTTAGCACACAATAATCTGGATGCTGTACAGCAGTAGGGAGATATAGATATCCCTCTAATTAACCAAGAAGTTCACCAACCTGCACCACCAGTTCCAGTTGAGCCTAGTGTTGAAGTACGTGGCAATGAGGGAGTTCTTGAACCTGCAGTGCCACTAACAGAGTTGCACACTGGTAGTGATAATGCTACTATTCACAACAATGATATTCCTTTGGTGTATGATTCTGTGGTTGTTCCCAAAGAGCAAGAGGAAATTCAGGTTTTAGCAGACATGGCAGCAATTAAAGGAAAAAACTGATGTACCTATTCCTCAGGTCGGCACATCATCTGATATGAATAAGAAAGGAATCTAGAGTATTTGTTTCCCAAACTCTCCTAGTTTGTTAGACATTCAAAAACTTGTTGAGTCTCATACCTTGGATATTATTAATGGCGCTCATTTGATTTCTGAAGAAGGTCTGGACCTATGGATTCAGCATTTTGCTCTAGCTACACAGGGAGAAGTTAACACTTTCAAAATTGACATCCTTGTAAGTTGGTTTACCTTCACAATTCACCTACTTGTGACTCCTCAAGTGGAGCTGGTGGTGCAGGTTGGAAAATGCATCTGCTAAAATCTGAACTATGGAAAATGCTTACTACAAATTGTGAATCTGAAGAGACTATTTTGTTTCATATCCCTGATGGATGTGTTACTACACAGGCTCCAAGTTGTAAGGTGATAATGCTGGGCCTGGGCAAAGAAAATGAGAGCATTAGCCCTTCTTCTCAATCCTCAAGTGGAGCTGGAAGTCCACTAAAACAAGTGTCTCCTAATAAGGTGATGAACCTGCCTCTAGGTGATCCAAGAAAAGAAGGGACAAAGAGCCTCTGGTGGAAACAGAGGTAATAAGAAGTGACAAAATTAAGAAAGATAATAATGGTTATAGAAGGAAGTCCTGTGATGCTAAATCTTGCTTACCTTGCAATGCTATTCCTCCAATTGTGCAAAATAAAGTGGTCAAAAACCGACTAAAGCTTTCTGCAAGCTATCTGAGGAAGAACTACAGGAGAAGCTGTCAAAAAGGCCCAAGAAGAAAGGTCAGGAGGATGTGGCCAAGGTTTCCAAGGCCACTGGAGCTGCAAACCCCTCCAGCATTGTGCAATGATGTGCTCTCATCTTAGTAGCAGTCACATGGTAGTACTAATGAGTATGTCTAGTTTGCTTGTTGGATACAAGATGTACTCTTCGGTTACTATATACAGAACATGTTTCATGTCTGATTATGAGACAGGGTGGCTTCTTGTGTTTCATGGTCTTTTGTTCACTAAGTTCGAATCATGGATCTGTGGCCAAAATAAAATCTCCTCAACTACGCAGTTCACTTCTAACACCACTCTCAAATCTTGGATTCTCACAAGCATCTATGGGCACTGCAACCCCAAAGAAAAATTGGAATTCATTAACTGGTTTACTAATATTCAAATGCCTGATGATGTGGATTGGATAGTCATGGGGGCTTTTAATTTCATTAGGTCACCTGAGGAAAGAAACAGATCTGGCGGGGATGTCAATCAAATGTTACTGTTTAATGAAGCTATTAGTAACTTGGGGTTAATTGAACTCCATATTAAAGGTAGACAATTCAGTTGGAGCAACATGCAAGACAATCCATTACTTGAAAAATTGTATTGGTTTTTCAATTCTGCGGCCTGGTTCATAAGCTACCCTAATACCACTGCTCTTCCATTAGCAAAACCCATTTCAGATCATCTACCATGTGTAATCGAAGTTGGCACAAGCATCCCCAAGTCAAAGGTGTTCAGATTTGAGAATTACTAGTTAAAGCACAACTCCTTCAAAGAAATTGTTCTAGCATCCTGGAATATTCCTGTTGGTTTTACTTGAGAAGTGCACTAAAACTATGGGCAAAAAGTTTGTCTTGTCTTAAACAGAAGATTGAGGAATTAGATGAATGTATTTTCATGTGGGACTTGTTGGAAGAATACAGAGACCTCACCATGTTTTGAGAGCAATTGTAGAAATATATTGAAAGATTTCTTATTGACAGTTCTCAGCAATCAGAAGATCTATTGGAAGCAGAGAGGCAAAATCAAGGGAGTTAAATTTGGAGATGAATACACAAAATTCTTCCATACAAAGTCCTCAATTAACCATAGACATAACAAAATTTCCATGCTCCTGAATGAGGACCAAGTGGAAATTACTGACCATGAGGTTAAAGCTGCAATTCTTTGGGAGGCATTTAGAAAGAGATTAGGACACTCCAATGGCCATACCATGAACTTTGATTTAAAGGATTTATATGGAAACAGAGTGGATCCACAACTAGTTAAAGACCTTGAGACGCCTTTCACACAGGAGGAAATTCATGAGGAAGTTAAGAACTTGCCCACAGATAAATCACCAGGTCCCGATGGATTTAATAATGAGTTCCTTAAAGGATGATGGATGTTATCAATGAAGATGTTACTGCTCTTATTTTGGCCTTTCATGCTGGTAATGTTAATCTTGAGAGCATAAACACTTCATTTATCACTCTCATCCCAAAAAAGGAAGTCCCAGTCTCTCCTAATGATTTTAGACCAATATCTTTGCTTAATGGTGTGCTCAAAATTATTACAAAACTTCTGGCAAATAGACTACAAAAAGTGATCCTCAAGATGGTGCACATTAATCAGTATAGATTTCTAAAGAGCAGAGTGATACATGATTGCCTTGGTTGGGCTTATGAATATATTCACTAGTGTCATAAATCAAAAGAAGAAATGTTAGTAATCAAATAGGATTTTGAACAGGCATTTGACACTATTGAACACCAAGCTATAATTGACATTCTCAAAGCAAAGGGATTTGGAGAGAAGTGGATATCTTGGATGCAAATACTTTTGACATCTGCTTCATCTGCTGTGATGTTAAATGGAATGCCTGGGAAAAAATTCTACTTCAGAAGAGGAGTAAGGCAAGGGGACCCTCTATCACCTTTAATCTTTGTGCTGGCAGCTGATCTGCTTTAATCAATACTGGATAAAGCTATCAGAAGAAATCTTATTACACCACCACTCCATGTTAACTCTTGCCCAGACTTACCCATAGTACAATATGCAGATGATGCATTGGTTCTCATGCAAGATAATGCTAGACAGCTAATATGCCTCAAGGCTCTATTAAACACCTTTGCATCAGCTACTTGATTAAAGGTAAATTATGGGAAATCAATCATGGTGCCCATAAATATTGCAGAAGACAGAGTTAGCATTTTCACAAACACTCTGTAGTGTGCTAGGGGACAATTTCCTTTTACTTATCTGGGACTTCCATTGGATATTTATAAACCTACTTTGGAGCAGTGTTTGGCTCTGGTCAATAGATTTGCTAAGAGACTTTCTGGTGTCTCTACTTTTATGACTCAGGCAGGAAAGGTGCTGCTAGTCAAATCTGTACTGGCATCCTTAGAAGTCTACTTCATGTGCTGTTTGGACATTCCTATCACTATTAAACACCAGATCATTAAATATTTGAGGCACTGCCTTTGGAGGAGTCCTGACATGGAAGATCGAAGACCAGCACTAGTGGCCTGGCATACAGTTTGCAGACCCAAAAATGAGGGTGTTTTGGGTGTCCTGGATATATTCACACAAAAAACTCTACTCATGAAAAACCTTCACAAAGTCTTCAATATACATCATATCCCTTGGGTGAACTTCATTTGGAAAACTTACTACAGCAATGGACAACTCCCTGGAGATCAAAAAGTGGGTTCCTTCTGGTGAAAATCAAACCTGGCCCTTATTGATCATTTTATAGCTATACCCAGGTGCAATGTGTGTGATGTCAGAAGTGCTTTGTTCTGGGATGATATGTGGCATCAATTTGTTCTCAAACACAAATTTGATCACCTTTATTCCTTTTCCAGAGATCCACTCACAAGTTTTCAACAAGTGATAAACACTGAATATCTTCAAGATCTTTTCCACCTGCCACTGACTACAAAAGCATATGAGGAGTTCTTAGAAATGGAGGACATCTGCATCTCTTTAAGGCAATTTGAGTACTTGGATGCACTGGATCCATGCAGTTGCATATGGGGAAATGAATTTTATTCCTCAATTAAAGCCTATAATGTTCTGATTGGTCACAAAAAAGGAACCTTCTAAGAAGAAAAAACTTTGAATTGGAAGGTTATAATTGCGCAGTAAGGGATTGCCAGCATGAAGAGACATTGCATCACCTATTTTGGGGGTGTCCTTTTGCTACCAGATGTTGGGATTTTATCTGCCCCACCAGAACCCCAAATTTATCTATATTCGAAGCATATCAAGACCTCAAAGACAAGCTCAACTAACCTTTTTTCACGGAGATCATCATTTTGGGATCATGGGCCATATGGATATCCAGAAACAACAAAATCTTAGAGAATATAACACCATCATTTTGAAGCTGGAAATTCATATTTACAGAGGAACTCAAACTTCTCATATACAGGATGAAGAAGAAATATGAAATGCAATTCTCTGCATGGACACCTTGTTGTAAATTTGATAGGTTGTTTTAGCTCTTTTAGTAGCTCCTTTTAGTTTTTCTATTTTTAGTTTTTTTATTTTCTTTTTTCTTTCTTTCTTTTCTTTTCTTTGGGCTTAGCTCAAGACCTTCAGACAATCTTTTTGTTTCTTCCTTTTATTTCATTAAAAGTTGCAGTGGGGTTTTACCCTACTGTTTATAGTAAAGAAAACTTTAACACGTCAGGTTGCGAGTATTTGTTATTTGTGTCTAGGTGCTCTTTACGTAGTGTTGCTTAGTTCTCCTACTCGTTCGATAACCTTGGTCTCCTCACTAAGGGAAATACCTACCGTTGTTGTGCTGCATGATCCCTTCCTCTTTGGGGAAATACCGACATAGTTCTAGAAGAAATCAAAAGGAATTTACATTATTTTACATTTGCCTCTCGTTTTCCTCTCCCCCACTTCACAAAATTTGTCCTTTTACTCGCCCTCTTTTTCGTCGTCGTTTTCTTGTTGGATCTATCTGTATTCTTGCTTTCTAGCTATAATGGCTAGCATGACTACTCTTCCTTTGTAACCAGATATTGATATGTTATTCTTCAAGCAACGACAAGGAGAAAATTTGAAAGATGCTTGGTGTAGGGTAATGGAATCCTATCGTAGTTGCAACCTAAAGGGGGACGCAAAGATTTTGCTTCGTAATTTTTACGTAGGATTGGCTTTGCATCATAGACAACTCTTAGATTTTGCCGCTAAAGGGAATTTTATCGAGCTTGATGCTAATGCTGCCTATGAAATTTTAGAAGGAATTCTGGGAGTTCCACCTCAAAAGAAGGGGTTTTCTTTCACCCCATAGGGTGTTCAAATGTTGGACACACTTGGTGATTTGCATAAGCATATGGTTGAATTACAAAAATATAATGAACCCCTTAAACATCTTAATGGTAATATCAATCGCATGAATACCTGGATTACTCTTTGTAATAAGCGATTGGATATTTTAGATCTCAAGATGGCTTCTTTTCCTGAGAATTTAGGGAAGCGTAAAGAGCCTCCCGGGTTTGAGAAGGGCCTTACAAAAGTTGCCAAAACTACCGATGACAAAACGTAGATCATTGCTTTATGCCTAGCTAAGGGCGTAAAACGATTGCGCTTGTTGGGAGGCAACCCAATGAATAAAATTTATTTCTGTCTTTTGCTTTCTGTTCTTGAGTGTGTGCACAATTATGCTACTGATATGATTGTGTTTTTTGTGTTTTTAATTAGTGTTTGTGCCGAGCAAAGCCTTTAGGATTATGTTGGGTGATAGTTGATTTGATCTTGCTGAAAAACAAAAACTTTGCACGCCAGTCACAGAATTATTAAAAATCGTAGAAGCGTGATAAAATATCCATTCTTTTTGCAGAATATTAATATATAAATTGCTCACGTGGTCCTAATTTTTCATAATTTTTGGAGTTACAGAAGTATTCGAAATATCCAGATCGCTACGGACTGTTCTGTTTTTAACAGATTCTGTTTTCTTTGTGTTTTGTGCTTGTTTTCATGATTCTATGGTTGTCTTTGAAAAGTTTTTGCAATAGAAAGGTTGGAATACATTAGATATAATGCAAGACTAAAATATAAATTGGTTTGCTACAGTACTTATAGTAGTGATTTTCTTTCTTATACTAACTGATCTCATGAAGGTTTTGTTGAGTTTTGTGTGATTGAAGTTTTCATGTTTTGGGTGATGATAAGATGGATGAAGGAATAAGGAGTAAGAAGATCCTAAGATTAGGGATGCCCATGGCATCCCAAGCTATTATCCAAAGAGAAGCAAGCAACTAAGCTTGGGGATGCCCGAGTGGCATCCCCTCTTTCTTCTAACGACCATCGGTACTTTACTCAGAACTATATTTTTATTCGTCACATACTATGAGTTTTGCTTGCAGCGCCTTGTATGATATGAGTCTTTGCTTGTTTTGCTTTTGTTTTGAGTCATGCACTCTTACTGGACACACCTATTTGAGAGAGCCAAAATTATGCCATGACATGTTAGAATTGCTCTCTATGCTTCACTTAAATCTTTTTGAGCTATATAATTGCTCTAGTGCTTCACTTACATCTTTTTTAGCATGGTGTGCTTTAGTATTTTTGAAGAAATGCTGTCATGCTTTACTTAGATTTATTTGGGAGTTAGTAATTTTTTTAAGAAATTCTCTCTTGCTTCACTTAAATTAATTTGAGAGAAAGAAATATTATGCTCATGATATTCACTTATATTTGTTTGAGCTTATCAAAAGCAACACATGAAAATTAGTCCCAAAGTGATAGATATCCAAGAAGATCATTGGACAAAATAAAGTTGATTCCTCATAATAGTTTTGAGATATGATGATGTGATATGTGAGTTATGTTGATGAGTAATTATGATTTAGTAAGAATATTGGTGTTAAGGTTTGTGATTCCCTATGCAAGCATGAAAGTCAACAGTTATGCAATGAAATTACATCCTACTTGTGGTGCATTATTCGGTGTTAATTATGCTTCATGCTCGCTTATGAGATTTTTCGTTTCTTGGTTGGTTGCTTCTCAATCTTTTGCTAGCCTTCATTTTGCACTAAGTATGATCACTACTTGTGCATCCAAAATCCTTTAACCCAGTTTTTCCACATGAGTCCACTATACCTACCGATATCTGGTATTCTTTTGCCGTTCTAAGCAAAATTGTATGTGCCATCTCTATTTTTCAAAATAAATTTCTCTTTTGTGTGCTCGTACCGCTCACGAGGCGGTGAGGGGTGGCCAATATTTTCCATGCTAGATTTGTTATTCCCACGATGAGTTTATTCACTTGTCATTGCACGAGAGTAAGGAAAAGGTATTAGGGATGCCCAGTCCCGAAATGAAAAATGAATTTACTTTATGTTGTCAAATAATAAATTCATTGGAAAGTGTTGGTATGGAAGGCACCCGTCGATACGGCTAGCCATGGAAAGTGAAAGTATGGTGGAAAAAAGGAATAAACTTTATTTTCTGTTTGGGAACCGCCTATGATATATCTAGCACAGAAAGTGTTGGGAACTCTAAGTCGTTTTTGTTGGTAGGAAAAGTATGCCTCTCAAAATGTTTTATCTCTATCTTTTTCGCTTTGAGCTCTGGCACCTCTACAAATCCCTACTTGCCTCTGCAAAGGGCCTTTCTTTTACTTTATGCAATTTTTATTTTTATTTGAGTCTCCATCTTCTCTTATAAAGCACCAACTAAGGGGCACTATGTTCGTACTTGAGCATTGGGTGTAGCTAATATACGAGTGTGTTTCATGAATGGATCAATGATTGAGCATGATGGGCTAGGGATATCTTATTTTAGCATTCATATTTTGATGACATGGTTGCTTGTTGATATGCTTGAGTATTGAAATTGTCATGTCAAAACTAGACTATTGCTTTGAACCATATAAAAGTCAAAATGTCCATGCTATAAAGAAAAGAATATGTGATGAATATGTTAGGCAGCATTCCACATCAAAAAATTTGTTTTTATCATTCACCTACTCGAGGACGAGCAGGAATTAAACTTGGGGATGCTGATATGTCTCCAACGTATCTATAAATTTTGATTGTTCCATGTTGTTATATGATCATTCTTGGATGTTTTACAATCATTTTATAGTCAATTTATATCATTGTTTGGTACTAACCTATTGACATAGTGCCCAGTGCCAGTTGTTGTTTTTTGCATGTTTTTACGTCGCAGGAAATAAATACCAAACGGAGTCCAAATGCAGCGAAACTTTTTGTGGAATTTTTATGGACCAGAAGACATCCAATGGGCCGGAGAAGCACCTGGGTGGTGCCACGAGGGGGGTACAACCCACCAGGGTGCGTCTGGAGGCCCAGGCATGCCCAGGTCGGTTCTGCCCACGTCGGTGGCCTCCCGCACGACCTCTTTGCTCTATAAATACCCCAATATTCTAGAAACCCTAGGGGAGTCGACGAAAATCAATTCCAACTTCCGCAAGTTCCAGAAACCACAGATCCAATCTAGACACCATCATAGAGGTGTTCATCATGTCCATTGGTGCCTCTCTGATGATGCGTGAGTAGTTCTTTATAGACCTACGGGTCCGTAGTTATTAGATAGATGGCTTCCTCTCTCTCTCTTTTGATTCTCAATACAATGGCCTCTTGGAGATCCATATGATGTAACTCTTTTTGCGGTGTGTTTGTTAGGATCCGATGAACTTTGAGTTTATGATCAGATCTATCTTTTTATCCTTGAAACTTATTTGAGTCTTCTTTGATCTCTTATATGCATGATTGCTTATAGCCTCGTATTTCTTCACCGATATTTGGGTTTTCTTTTATATATTTATCTTGCAATGGGAAGACGTGCTTTGTAATGGGTTCGATCTTACGGTGCTTGATCCCAGTCATAGAAAGGGAACCGACACGTATGAATCGTTGCGATTAAGGATACCAAGATGGGGTCTATTTATACATAAATAGATCTTGCCTACATCATCTCATCGATCTTATTGCATTACTCCGTTTCTCCAAGAACTTAATACAATAGATGCATGTTGGATAGCGGTCTACGTGTTGAGTAATAGTAGTAGACGCAGGCAGGAGTCGGTCTACTAATCTAGGACGTGATGCCTATATAATGATCATTGCCTGGATATCGTCATGATTATTTGAAGTTCTATCAATTGCCCAAAGGTAATTTTTTTACCCAGCGTTTGCTATTTTTCTCGAGAGAAGCAACTAGTGAAATCTACGGCTCCCGGGTCTCTTCTTTATTATATTTGCCTTTGCGATCTACTTTTATTTGCTTTTATTTTTAGATCTATTAAACCAAAAATACAAAAATACCTTGCTGCACTTTATTTTATTTGCGATCTATTTATCCAATCTATTACAACTTTATCCCGTCCTTTTGCCAATTTCTGGTGTTGTTACCCGAAAGGGATTGACAACCCCTTTAATACGTCAGGTTGCAAGTATTTGTTATTTGTGTGCAGGTGCTCTTTACGTAGTGTCGCTTTGTTCTCCTACTGGTTCGATAACCATGGTCTCATCCCTGAGGGAAATACCTACCATTGTTGTGCTGCATCATCCCTTCCTCTTTGGGGAAATACCGACGTAGTTCTAGCAGACATCAATAACTGCTTCTTCCCCATAGACTAGGGAGAAGGGATTCTGTCCCGTAGCTCGATTTGGTGTCGTTCTGAGGGACCAGAGAACTACCGGCACCTCATCGTTCCACCGCCTACCATGCTTCTGCAGCGTATCAAATGTTCTTGTCTTGAGTCCTCGCAGCACTTCAGCGTTCGCCCTTTCAGCTTGCCCGTTGCATCTGGGATGTGCAACACAGGCAAATGAGACCTTGTTTCCGAGGGCATGAACATATTGCATGAAGCCACGACTCATAAACAGGGTGCCGTTGTCGGTAATGATCCTTGCCGTGACTCCAAAACAACACACCAATTCTTTCAAGAACTTTATAGCTGACTGGGCAGTCACCTTTCTCAGGCAGCTGCTTCCGGCCACTTTGTAAACTTGTCGATAGCAACGAACAAGAATTAAAAGCCCTCGGCAGCTCAGGGGAAAGGGTCAAGGATATCGAGCCCCCAGACCGAAAACGGCCATGACAATGGGATTTTCTGAAGAGCTTGTGCAGGTAGTGGATGTTTTTGGAATGGAACTAGCAGGCTTCACATTTGCTGACTATCTCAACCGCATCTTGGAGGGTTGTATGCCAATAGAATCCTTGTCGGAATGCTTTACCAACTAATGCCCTTGATCCAATGTGGGAGCCGCACATGCCTTTGTGTATCTCAGCCAGCAGTTCCTTTCCTTCTTCTTGGCAGATGCACTCCAATTTCACACCATTGGGCCTCCTTCTATATTGAGTGTCATCGACAAACTGATACATAATGGCCCTCCAGGCTACTCTTTTAGCCTCATCTTAGTCATCGGGAAGTTCCCCAGTTTGGAGAAAATGGACTATGTGCCTTGGCCAAGTTGGAGCCTGGGGCTCGGCGACAAGGACTAGTAGCACCTCCTCAACTCCGGGGGCACATTCCTCGTTGGCAGGGACCATAGGTCCGGCTAGAGGGTGCGGTCCGGCAAGTGATGAGGAGTTGTTTCCGGCAGGGTCCCTACCAGGAGCCGAAGGCTCTACCGAGAGAGGCTTACCAGAGTCCATCTTTCTCCTTTTTTGGTCCATTGTTGTTGGGGATACGGAGGGCTGAATAAGATGGAGAACAAAAGTTCCTGGTTCCACTGGAAGCTTCTGCGCATCACACTTTGACAGATGATCAGCTATGCTACTTTCTGCACGTGGTACATGCTCTGTTTGCATCCGTCAAAGCGCTCCTCCAATCTTCTCACTTCCTCGACATATGCCTCCATTAATGGACTTTGGTAGTCCTTGTTGACTTGTCTCAACACAAGCTATGAATCTCCTAGAATAATCAGCTTCTTCATTCCCAACTCTGCAGCAATCTTGAGCCCGGCAAGGAGCCCTTCATACTCTGCTGTATTGTTGGTCGCCTCTTCCCGGGCAAAATGCATCTGGACGGCGTACTTTAAGTACTCCCCGGAGGGGGCAATGAGAAGCACGCCAGCCCCTGCACCTTGTAGGGAAAAGGCACCATCAAAATACATGATCCATTCTTGGGGCACCTCCTTGTCGGGGATGATTCTTTCTAGAACTTCCTCATGAGGGGTTGGCGTCCGTTCTGCAATAAACTCTGCCAATGCCCTGCTCTAGTTTGCTGATGTGCTGTCAAACTTCAAGCCGAAACTAGATAACTCAAAAGCCCACTCCACTATTCCGCCGGTAGCCTCAGGGTTTCGCAGTATCCTTTGCAACGGGAAGCGAGTGACAACTGTGATCTCATGGCTTCAAAGTAGTGGCGCGGTTTCCTTGAGGCCATGATGAGACCAAATATCAATTTTTGCACGCTAGAGTACCTCAATCGAGCTCCTTGTAGTAGGGAACTGACAAAGTACACTGGGCACTGCACGACTTTCTTCCTTGCCGTGTCCTTAGGGTTGTCCTCGCTGCCGTGCTCATTTCTGTTCTGATCCTTGTCTGGGTCTGCTGGGCCTTGCTCACTTTCTGCTCCTTCAACTTCCTACTGCACCACTAAGGTTGCCCTGACCACTTCATTGGTTGCCGCCAAGTATAGCAGCAATGGTTCTTGTGGTTTGGGGGCAACCAAGGTGGGCACAGAGGACAAGTAGGCCTTCAACTCTTGAAAAGCCGCATCTGCTTCTGGGGTCCACTTCATTGGCTTTGCCTTCTTCAAGATTTTGAAGAACAACAGGGAACGCTCAGCTGACTTAGAAATGAATCTGCTTACATCCTTAACTGTCCTTGGTGCCTGGATCTGCTCGATAGCCTTGATCTTGTCGGGGTTGGCTTCGATCCCCTGATGGGATACAAAAAACCCAAGTAGCGTGTCGGAGGGAACGCCAAACACACACTTCTCTGGGTTGAGCTTCAAGTTGATCTTGCGCAGATTAGCAAATGTCTCCTCCAAGTCTTGGATGAGGGTTACTCTGTCCTTGGTCTTGACCAAAATATCATCCAAATAAGCTTCAATGTTTTGGTGTAGCCGTGGGTCAAAACCAATCTGGACTGGCCTTGCAAAAGTAGACCCGGCACTCCTTAATCCGAAGGGCATGCGAATAAAACAGTACGTACCACATGGGGTGATGAAGGAGGTCTTCTCTTCGTCTTCCTTGGACATGAAGATTTGATGATACCCAGAATATGCATCCAAAATGGAAAGCAAGTCGCAGCCTGAAGTGGAATCCACAATCTGATTGATGCGCGACAAGGGAAATGGGTCCTCGGGCAAGCCTTGTTGAGATCTATGAAATATATGCAAAGCCTCCACTTCCCATTAGCCTTGCGAACAACCACCGGATTTGCTAGCCACGTTGGATGCAGTACTCCTTTGACCAAACCAGCTGCCTCAAGCTTCTTAATCTCTTCTGCAATAAACTGATGCCTCTCCAAGGCCTACTTCCAAACTTTCTACTTGACAGGTCAGGCATGTGGGTAGACAGTAAGGTGGTGCTCGATTACCTCCCTGGGAACACTGGGGATATCAGATGGTTTCTAGGCAAACATATCGATATTCGCTCGCAGGAAGGCAATGAGCACGCTTTCCTATTTGTCATCAAGGATGGCGCTGATAGTGAAGGTACCATCAATGCCAACCAGCCCTGCCGGGACCTTGTTCACTTGTGGTGCAGAAACCTTGGATCTCTTGCTGTTGGAGCTCTCCGGAAAGTCATCAACGGGCGGAGTGTCACAGCCTGATTTTTGGCCCTTTCTTTTTCTTTTTCTTTTAGGATTCTGCTTGAGTTTTCTTTATCTGAGGCTTTGTGGTCTAAAAACTGAACAAGATGACCTCTTCTTTGTTTCCAGAGTGGCTTGTCGTCGTCAAATCCTTCCCTAGACCTTTCCATTTCCATCCTTCGACCAAATCCCAATATTCTTTTTATTGGGAATATTCCTTTTCTATTAAAGGAATAACCCTAATTGCCCTAGGTTGTGAAGCAACCTATATTTCCATCACTCCTAAAATTCCCAAATAATTCTCATAAAATGTTTGGGTCCTATCTTCATCAAATATGGCAAAACTTTTCATTGCCATGTTAAAAAATAATTCCCCAATAATTCTTTTCCTATTCTGTCCTAAATGGCACTTTGTGAAGCAAGTGCTATTTACCTTTTCCCAATTGACTCCAAACTTCTTGGGCATCTTTTCCTATCCATATCTTTGCCACATGCCAAAATTCAACCTCATTTGCCTAGTAGTCATTTAATTATGATTTTCCAAAAATTTTGTCCAGAAAGAAACTTTCTGAAGGAGGTACAAGCTAGGCATATTCAAATGAGTTGCACTTTTGCATGGTCCTTCATATCATCAAATCATAGCCCTCCACCAAAGTTGAGCTCATTTAATGCCCCATGTGAGCACAGCTTCAAATCTTTGATTCTGTTCAAAATTTCAGTTTGTGAAGCAAGTATATTTTAGCTTGCTTCATTATGGCTGTAAATTTTCTTAGGCCTTCTCCTATCCATATAAACTCCCTCCACCAAGTTGTGGCTTAATCCATTTAGCCATTTTCCCTCTAGAATTTCTGCAAGTTTCTGGTCAGTGGGGATGTTTGTGAAGGAAGTACCATTTTGGTTATCCAAATGGTGTGAAACCTTTTTCGGCATCTTCATATGACCAAATAACTCTGCCCTGCCCATGTTCAGCTCAAGTGGCTTCACCATTTGAGTGCATCATCATGATTTCTATTCTGGACCAGATTATGCAGTTGCAAAGCAACTATATTAATTCTTGGTCGAAATCACCTCCAAATATCCAGGATCATAGTTCTTCCGTAGCTAATCACACCAGACAACTCGTTTGGCTCCAAGCCCTTTCATGTTGATCAGCAGTGCTCCGTCCAAATTTGATACAGCAACCTTGTCGAGCTTGCTCCCCTCTGCTCCCTACACTTCCACGTGATCCGTCACCTCCCTCGGCCTCTAGTATGCAAGGACTAATCACTAGACATCTCAGGGCAGCCCTTGCCCTCTTCTCCTTGCCAGCTCATGCGGTGACCACCGCCCTGGCACGCAATGGACGCGAGCTGAGCGACATTTTGCTCGGGCCCCGCCTCGGTTAGTCGTGCTCTCGCGCCTCGTCACGTCCAACAGCTAGCCCGCGTTGTCGCCGTTCACCTGGAGCCGTCTCCCCCTCCCGAAGCCTCCTCGCTGGCGCTCGTCGTCGTGCGCCCATGGGCGAACTGTAGCCGATCGGCTCGGTTCGCGCCGCGGCAGCTTCCCTCTCTTGTCCCTGAGCTCCGCTCGTCTCCGTGACCTCTGGCACTCGTCCGTTCCCTCCCCATCATCTTCCCCGAGCTCATGCGCGAGCACACGCGTCCGCGGCGCCGTCCACGCGTCCGCGGCGACGCCAGCTCGGCCATGACCTCGCACGGCTATAAGTAGCCCCTCCCCGCGCAGCCCGAGCACTCCAGCAGCCTCACCTCGCTCCCAGGAACCTTCCTAGCCTCTCCATTAGCCTCCAGGAGCTCTCCCTTCTCCGGTTCGTCGCCATGGCCGCCGTCCCCTCCGGCCAAAATTAGCTCGAGCCGAGCCCTCCCCGCCCTTCCACCACCACAAGTAGACCCCCACCACTCCGGTGAACCTTCCTGTAGCCTTGCCGCCTATTCATCCCCATCAGAGTACCCTGCCCGTCCCTGTCTGTCTTCGGTCGCCGCCATGGCCGGTGTTCCGCTCGTACCAGGGCTCTCCGGCGAGCGTGTACCCACCAGGCGGGTGCGCCTCGTCCCTCTTAGCACTCCGCTAGGTCGGGCGCCGCCGGAGGTTGTCGCCGGAGCGCGAGCCCCTCCTCTGCATCGGGCGAACGGTAGGGTGAGGAAGAAGGAGATGACCCCAGCCTTGCCAATGGGCCCCGCCATCCTCGCGGCCCCACCGATCAGCCTAACAAGGCGTTGACCCCGGGCGCTGACATGGATCAGTGGCCGCGTATTTCCTGGAATACACCTTCCCTAAGCCGAAAGCGTACTCTTACTCTTCTTCGGGCCAGAATGCGCTTTCCTCTCTAGGAAGGATATTTCTGAGAAAGGCGCGTTTGGTTTAATCAGCCAGGGACCTGTTTGTGAATATTTTGCTACAGATTGGTCCCTAAGCTTGAAACGGTCGTATCTTTTTACCCGTAACTCCAAATGAGGTGAATCCAAAGCCTACTTCTTCGTCTCGTCGAGCCCGAACTTTTGGTAACATTTTCATTATGGTTTGACATACTGGAAATGACCATTTTGCCCTTGCCCCTAATCAGCCCCCTCCGAGAGAGTACCCTTTCCGGTGAATCTTTGCGCGGTCATTCCGCACTTCTTCCCGGAGCCTTCTCCATCCCCAGGCAAGCCACAACCACCATTTGCATGATATCCATGCAGAAGCATTGGTTTTCAACTTGAATCTTTAATAACTGTTTGATTGTTTTGCTACTGTTGTCGTTATTTCGGTTATGATTATGGATCGGTGTTTACCGTCATGCTATGTTTTCTTGCACTCTGTTATCATGAACTACTTGCTAGTAGTACTTTCTGATTACCATGATTGGTAGTAGTACATGCTTGTGATGGTCTTCGGTGCATGATTATCGTCTGTTCGGAGTACCGTTATTATGCATGTTCTTTTGCACCCAGTTGGTTAAATGCTTGCATGGTAGTTTATCGTTATGTTAATGCATGGTAGTTATTGCTGACGATAGTAGTCATGTTATGCTATGAGTAATGTTCTAGTTGTGATATTCATGCTCGTAGGTATGCCATGCTCATCTGGCTAAATGCTCAAATGTTGTTGTTATGCTCGTTGATTATGTTGCACCTCCATGCATATTTTGATATCATGTTCATGCATTGTAGTTGCATCCTATTATTTTTGTCATGGCTCAGCATATTGCATTCAAGTTTAACCGGCTTAAATTGAACTTGAACAACTATTGGCTGAGTCATGGTGCCACCATATCGAGCTGACCAGCGCAACCACGTTTGCCTTATGGGAAGGCCCTAACTGGGTCTATTGTCAAGCCTCTCACCGGTGCTTCCCGCGAGGGAAGGTTATGCGCGGGCGCTACCTTGGCCAGGTAGGACGGCATAAGCCGTGTGTGCCTATTGTTGAGTATGGATCCTTGTCCCCGTTTGGGACCGTTTTGCCATGACGGTGGCCGTTGGTGCCTTTGGTAGGCACGGGGCCACCCAGGACCTAGCCCAAAGGGGAGTTGGTCGGAGTGGCCGGGGAGTGTCATGGCAGTAGATAGGTTTTGTCAGAACGCGTGTCCGCATGTATGGGATTGCGAGACCATGGGTTCCGTGGTGTGGGTACAGTGTGCTAACCTCTACAGAGTGTGTGTGTTAAATGAATCGATAGCCGCGCCCGCAGAGAAAGGCCCAGTTCGTGTCGGTCACACTATGGGTCAACAGTAATAATAATGTGCTTAATAAAAACCCTGGTTCGATGCTGAAAGATGTTGGTTGATATTTATGTGATCGTGAGAGGATCACTGTGGTATCGTGAATACCGACTTGTTGGATATTTGTGATGTTATGCAAGAGTCAAGGGTAAAGGTCAAGCTCCTTGTGGTCATAAATGATTACTACGCTATTGTTAATACCAAGCTTGATTGGATCCTATGATGATTGTGTGATTTCTGTGATGGTAAGTTTGTGCAGGTGATGGTTATGATGTAACCCGAGCAGAGTAAGTTGGTGCATGATAGCGTCATCATGTTGCATGCTTGTATTATCATGCTCATATGTTTATGCCATGCTCGTATTGTTCTAGATGTATCATCTTGTTCATGCTATGATTGATCCGATAGTATCATGTTAATCCTTGTTAACCTGTAACTGCCATGCTATTGTTTGTCTTGATTGCTTTGGTTGTTGTGAGCTTGCAAGTACATTCAATGTACTGACCTGGCGTGTCATGCGAGTTTGCAGGTCATGCTAGATATGATTGCTTGTTTGTCGTGGATCCCTTGTTTGTTGTTCCAGCCAGAGTCCCTGCGGAGTGGAGTTCACCACCGTCGTCGCTGTTCCGCTGCTAGTAGTCATTCCGCTGCGTCGTGTTGTTCTGCTGCTTGCGTAGAGCAACCGTGGCAGGCATAGCATCGCCGTGCCGATGTAATCCCCTTGTACCCCAATAGATTGGAATAAAGAGCTGATTTGTTCTATGCTAAGTAGTGCCGTATTCGAGAGGACTTCTCCTCGATCTTTGGGCTAGAATACGGGGCGTTCCAGTTTCTTTGAGCCGGGATGCCACACAGAGCGTGCTATGGAGAGGTGCGCTTCCCGGATTTCTTGGTAGCATCCCTGCTGTCCTTCTTCTTTCCTTTGTTTTCCTTGGTGGGAACTGTTGCTGCCGCTGCCTCTGCCGTGACCATGTCTCGGTACATCTTGTCCACGCAAATGATTGCGCCCTTTTCGTCTGATGGGATGCAGATGACTCCTACTATCCTAGGCATCTTCAAGGTGTTGTAGGCATAGTGGGATGTCGCCATGAATTTAGCCAGGGCTGGTCGTCCGAGGATCCCATTGTACGGCAAGCAGAGGTCGACCACATTAAACACAATATTCTCAGTCCGATAGTTCAGCTCTCCTCCAAACGTTACCGGCAATGTGATCTTTCTTTTACGATGACTCCTGCCGGGATTAACGCCTTGAAACGTGCCAGTAAACTTTAGCTCTTCCTCCGCTATCTGAAGTTTGCTGATGACCTTTGGGCAAATCAGATTCAACCCGGCCCCGCCGTCAACCAACATCTTTGTGACCTTGAGGTTGCGAATTGTTGGACAGACCAACAATGACAAACATCCTACCACAGTGGTACGGCCAGGATGGTCCTCTTCGTTAAAGATGATGGGCGTGTGCGACCACTTGAGCGGCTTCCGGGCTTCTGGCGCTGGTTCCTCGGCATTGACCTCACGCACCCACCATTTGAGTTAGCGGTGAGAGGAGTGCAGGGATGCACCACCGGCAATGCACAGGGCGTCAGTGGCCTTATGCAACTCCTGCTCACTAGTTTCCTCTTCATCACCTCCTTCACTCTCATCATTGCAAGCTTCCTTCTCTCGACCCCTCGTGGGTTTTCCTTGGTTCCAGAAGGGTTTGCTAGGGTGATTTGCTTCACCGTCTCGGCCTTTCCGCCAGCGGTATTCTGAACTTTTTCCCTATCACGCTTCTCATATTCTGCTCTCTGTCTCTTGACAAGCTGCTCAACCTAATGACATTCTTGAAGATCGTGGCCTTTGGTCCTATGAATCTTGTAGTACGGCCCATCGCCCTTCCCGGCCTTCCCGGCAGCGGCAGCCTCCCGGCAGTCAGTGCACACGCCAACTTCCTTTCCGGGGGATTCGGCTTTAGCCTTCTTGCCGGTACTAGGTGTACCCGATCCTTTGACAGTCATCACTGCCTTATCCTTGCACCTTTTGCTGCGCTTCTTGCCTTTCTTTTGACTGGTGGATTCGTCGTCATCCTGTGAGTCGAAGTTGATGCAATCCTCCTCTCTAGGTAGTTTCCTTCCCTCCTCCATCCGAGCGCACTTGTCCACCAAGGTGTAATGCTCCTTCACAGTATTGGGCAAGCTCACGTTCATCTTGGAAAGGACCCTGCAGTTGCGCACATTGGATTGGAAGGCTGCTATCACAGCTATTGGATCGATATTCCGGATGAATCTCTGCAAATACTTCCGGAGAGTCTCTCCTTCTTTCTGTTGGGGAAGCTACAAGTCGCTGGGCCGCCCTGGTTCTTGATGGCCGCCAGTGAAGGCGCCATTGAACTCATGGCACATGTCAGCCCATGACGAAATGGAGTTCTCTGGCAGTTGCATCAGCCAAGACATCACATTGGACTTGAGTGCCAAAGGGAAGTAGTTGGCAAACACCTTCTCATCTCTTCCCCCGGCAGCTTGAACAACGATGGTGTAGATGCTCAGAAAGTCTGGCTGGTTTAGCATCCCGTCATACTTCTCGGGTATCTCTGGCTTGAACGTGCGGACGGCTGGCCAAGGGACTTGCCACAACTCACAAGTATAGTAGGTAATTAAATCGCAAACATTTTTTTATTAACTGTATGTGTACGTGTCCTCTTGTCCTCTTCTCGCACGTCTTGTCACCCCGCTGCCGCAGACGGCTTACAGCGCAAGCTTCCGGAGCGCGCGGGGGCGTTCTGTTGGCCAAACGGTGGCGCTAATGAATCATCGGTGAGCCCGTTCGCACGCAGCTTCGCAGGTTCCCGCGCAAGCTTCCCACCTGATTCGGTGAAATCCCCCAATATCCCAATGTTTACCAGCCTGCTATAAAAACCCTCACGGCCGGCGAGTCCTGCGTCGCATTTTCCCCTCCCTCTCTGTAGCTTATATCGTCTGCTTCTCCCACAATCGCCAATGGCACTGGTCCATCGTCGTCGCTCAGCCACTCCGTCGTCATCAGAGGACATCTCCAGCTAGGAGGCTACACCGCAGCGGCGGCGCAGTCCCCGGCGTAGTGTAGTGTGCGTGGCATCCCTGTTGGGTGTGCGTGGAAAACCCACCACACGCTCCGCCGCCGCTGCCTTTTGGCAGCTGTTGCCGGCCGGCGTTGCCGCCACACCACCGTCGAAAGACAGGGCCATCTCCCGCTCCACCCTCGTGGCCCGAAGGCCGGAGGTGGCTGTCGTGGCCGCCACCCCACTGCGGGCCACTATGGCCATCACCCGCTCCACCACCGCGGCGCGAAGGCACGAGGTGGTGGTCGTGGCCGCCACGCCATCGTCGGCCGCCGTGGCCGCAGAGCCCACTGTCAACCGTCGGGATCATCACCCGCTCCGCCACCGCCGCCCGAAGGATGGAGGCGCAGGTGGAGGCCCGCACGTGCGTCAGCGACCTTGTGCGCTACATCGAGTTCCTGCGGGAGGAGGAGGAGCGCCTCGTCGAGCATGCAAAGAGCCTTACCGCCGCCGTGGCCGCAGTACACACCAACGCAGAGGCGAGGAATTAGGAGATCTATGAGCAGTCCAGCCGCTTCGAGAGGGATCGTCTGGAGCAGCAGTGGGCGTTTGAGCTGGCGAGCGTCGCTGAACGTGCAGCAGCGGCAGGCACCATATTGCATTTGTCCAGCTCGTAGGTAGGCTCCTCCTCCTCCTCTGCCTCTTACTGAGCACGCTCGGGAGAGGAGAGGCTCCGGAAGTAGCACAAAGCCCCTCCGTGGTAGTAGTAGTATTTAGGGGCTATTTTGTTCAGTTCATCTGACTATAGATGTGTGGTCGAACTGTACAACGTACTTAAAATTAGCTAGTATATATAGTTGACTAGCTATTTCAGTACATGGTTGGCAACAATTGGGGAGAAGTTTGGTTGTTTCAGCTGTCGAGTTGAACTATTTGTACAAATTAAGAATGACTGCTTAATCTATGAATGAAATCTATGCTTAATTACTGAATTTTAGTTGCAAAAATTACCTCAGACAACGCACACAGTTTCTAGGAATAAACCGTGTTGGATCAACGAACAATCACACATGACTTTCTCTTGAAAACTGTTTGCATTAGGCCACCTTGCGCAAACGTTTACCACATGAAAACTGTGTGTGATGGACAGCCTTTGCCACTCAGTTTCGTCCATGTACCGTGTGTGATATATTCAATAACGCAAATGATTTAATGGGAAAAATTGTGTGTGATGTTCCTGTGAATGGAAATGTTTTCCTTGCAGCGTCTATGTGGGATGTACATACGAACGGAAACGTTTAGCGGGGACTGACTGTGTGGGATGTACTTGCGACCAGAAACAATTGCACTGTATAATTGTATTTTCAGCTCTACTATACGTATTTGTGTATTTGAGCGCTCGCCTGTCGCACACGACCTCATTTTGCCGAACGTGTGTGCCAGGAGGGCATATCCCCGACGGTTTCTGGTTCGTGTGGGAAGGACCCCCTATCGCCCACACTCACTTGGCGTCGGTTGCAAATGCTGTCGCGGAAAGGGGTTAAAAACCGTTTGTTTAGGAGCTCGCTGTACTAGTGAAGGCCTTCCTAGTAGAAGAAGGCACACAGAGATAGGAACCACATCATACTTGTCGGCGTTCTAGGAACGGGGGTCCCCAGACTTGCCTGGCTGCGGCCCACGGCGTGGCTCTGCGACCAGGCCCGTGCGGCCCATCTTCACCAACAAGCATTCAAGACCCTCTCGAGGGGCCAAGCCTCGCGAGGCGGACGACACAAGACCTCCTCGGGAGCGGGCGCTAGGCGGGCGCCAGCACGCACAGTGTCCTTGTTTCCTCTTTTGTGCTAAGGAGGCAAGCGCAGGCGAGGAGTACCGAGGCCTCAGGCAAAGGTTTCCATATCGGTGCAACGAGACCAAGACCAGCAGGACGGCAAGACGGAGGTTGTGACACCCAAAATTTTATTTGGATTTTTCAAAAGATTTTATTTGACTTGAGGGAGGTGAATTAAAAATTTTCTTCAAAAGGACCCTCCCTTTCAAATATTTTTCTCATGACAAGAGTTTTGTTTGGATTCACCCAAGACTTGTTTTTGGTCTTGGAGGTTCTTGCTTTTATTTTGGACTCAAGACAAAATACTTTTCACTTGAGGAAAATGCCTTTTGAAAATCTCCTTGAAAATGCACTATGGCTTTTGGAATAATCCTTTACCACTTTCAACTTTTCTCTCTTGCCATGGCCTTAGTGCAAATCCACCCTCCTAAACCTTCCCTCATCTTTGGATCATGATTTGCATCAAATCCAGCTAGTTGAACCTCCCCTATGATTATTTTTCCATTTAAAACTTATCAAATAAATTTCTGTCTTCTATTCTAGCCATTGGTGATTTACAAAGGAACTCCACTTTCTGTTTTGATTTTTGCCCCCAAACCAATTCCCCTTCCTAGTTCTTTGAACCCTCAACCAAGATCCATGAAGATCCACTGGTCTTCAGTTCAAATTTTTCAAACTACACTTGCTGCAAGTTTGGACCAGATTTGTCAAATTTGGTGAAATTCATTCAAATCTTTCTCCAAATATTCCAAGAAAAATCAGGCAGCCTCTGGGTGCATTGAGTGGTCACCTCACCAAGTACCAGCTCCAGAAAAAAATTTCTGCTTGCCTAATCATTCTGTCGAACACCTGCAGTGCTATGTCAATGTCAAGTTCAGAGATTCAGAAATTCAGTTCAGTGCCTACTGTCGTTTTCTTCAGAACATGTTGTCGATCTCGACAGTGCAGCGTTGGCGCCTTGCTCCTCGTCCCCTCCCCCTTGTTCCTGCTCCGCACGAACGCCTGGCACCTTGCGGACATCGGCGACGAGCAGCAGAAGGTGCGCCGCCCCGTGACCGACGCCAGCGGCGGCTTTGCGGCCGCCAGAGAGAGGCGCAGCGCCGACGGCGCCGCCCATGCCACCGGAGCGCGCCGCGTGGCCTTCCACTCCCTCGAACGTGCTGCCACTCTCGTCGTGAACCGCAGGGCGCGGAGCACGCTCTCTGCCGCCGACGTGCCTGTGCGGCCACCCCACCGTGGACCGGCGCCGTTACGCCAAGACCAGCCGAGATTAGCGGGGGAATGACACCAGTAACTTCCACTGATGCTGCCTGGCCACTCAAACCTCCTGCAAATCCACTGCCTCGCCGTAATTGCTCGCCGGAGATTCTCCGTTCACGGCCACCCCGTTGATCCGCATATAAATAGAGGCCCCGAGCTTCAACTCGAACCCATACCATCCCTGCACTCCACCTAGAGCACGCCCAGCCACTGGAAGAGCCCCGAGGAGGTCTCCTTCCTCGACTCCGGCCGCCGCGACCCGCCACGGGATCCAGCTCGATTCGCTCCCGTGCGTGCGCCTCTGCCTCCCATCCCTTGCCAGTAGCTTCACTATGCATCCCTCCTTCTGACCCGCGCTTCAATTCGAAGTTTGCAGCCCTCCACCGGAGTTCTCCACCATCACCCGAGCCGCCGTCCGCCGGAGAAAGTGTCGCCGTCGACGTGGTGCTCCCCGTTGGTCGAGTCCACCACCCACCGACGCGGAAGGACACGCTGAAGCTCTTGGTACCCTCCGATCTCCTGACTCGCCGTGGTTCGACGCCGGCGTCCACCGCAGTCTTCGGGCGCCGGCGAGCTTTTTGAAACCTGACATGTGGACCCCCCATGTCAGCCTCTGTTCTATTCTCCCTCGAACCGTTTTCTGTTGGCGCCTTCGGGCAAAATACGCTTTCCCTCTTTAGCTAGCGCATTTCTTTCCGAAGCGTTTTCTGGTTTCTCAGTTTAAACCCTGGAACTTTTCTGTTTCATTACAGATGGGTCCCTGGACAGAAACCTTTATAACTTTTTAATAAAAAGGAATTTTTGAGTGATTCTTTTTCTGACAGTCTTAAAATTTTGTCTAGTTTTTTATGGGATTTATTTGGAAATTTTTGGAGAAGTTTCTGTGCACGCGTTGGTTTTCACGTTAGTGCCCGTTTTCGTTATTGCCGTAGGTTCCGGAAGAGGTGACGGAGCCGCGAACTTCGCCGAGCTAGACTCCGACTTCTCCGAACCAGGCAAGCATGTTTGAACCTTTGATATGACAGGTGTTTTGCATGTTTGCGTGAAAGTTTGTGCGTGGCATATGAGTATCGGTGAGTTCCCCGTTGCTTGTGAGGCAACTACCCGCATTTTCCGAAGTTGCGATGATCTCTGGTGAGAGATGGCCAAATCATGTGGTGACATGAAGGGCAGCAAGGTGGTACTGTTGTAGCATGCCAGCCTTGCGTCATCCGACAACTTCCGACGTTAACGTGGACGGAGTCACGTTATCGTTCTTTCCCCTTCCGTGCTACCACATGTTTCATTTGCCAGGATGCGGTTTAGTAAGTTGGTAACCTCTTTCCGTGTACACACCAAACAGAGGGGCCGGGATGATGGTACCTTGGCCCAGGATTAAAGCCAGTCATCCGGTCAGGGGGCATGGGTGTTTCCGGTTGGGACCGAGAGGGGGGGCACCCCCTTAGAGCGCGCGTATAGAAATTTGATCCCATGCTACGCGAGGTTGTAGCCTCCCCGTCTCAAGGTTTTTCTTGAACGTTGCCGAGGGTGATCCCTGGCTTCGGAATGTTGAATGGGTGTGTACTGGTTAGACGTGTTTCTTCCAAAACACCGTAAACGGAACTAGTCCCCGTGACTACTGAAATCCGTTGGCTGTGGTTAAGTACAAACTCTGCAGAGTCAAATTCTTCCAAGTCATCGTATCCATGATCACGTAGTGAAATCAGTATACCCATATCTATCCGCGTGGAAAACTTGTCCCCGGTGAACAAACTCAAGTGGTAAACCCAGTTTAAATTATTATTACTGTGGATGGACTAATCTTATATTTGTCTCGTACTTGTAATAATCTATAATCTCGAGCTACTGAATGTTTGAGCTACAATATAAGCCCTTTATGCGACGTCGCGCGGACGTCCGACTGTGGCGTGTTTTTGTTTCCTTACTTTAAATATAAGCCCTTTATGTGATGTCGCTCAGACGTCCGACTGTGGCATGCACTGCCTCTATTTTCTATTATAAGCCCTTTATGTGGTGTCGCCTTGACGCCCGACTGCGGCATTACTATTTTGCAGTTTCCTCTCGAGGAGTCATTCAGACACTCGTTTGGCACCAGTATTACTATTCTGCAGTTTCCTCTCGAGGAGTCATTCAGACACTCGTTTGGCACCAGTATTACTATTCTGCAGTTTCCTCTCGAGGAGTCATTCAGACACTCGTTTGGCACCAGTACTACCATTCTTGCATTTTCCTCTCGAGGAGTCATTCAGACCCTCGTTTGGCACCCAGTATTTATTATCTCTATGTCTGAACGCACTGGTTAACTTGTTCATATGCTTCATGTTTACATTTGTTATATCTTATGTCCGAACTGTCTTGCGAGTACTTTCATAGTACTCACCTGGCTTGTTGATTTGGCCAGATGTGGACGAAGGCGATCTCTTGGATGAAGAGTTTGATAGCGCGTCCGACGCCTAGAGGAGTCCCAGTCAGTCCTGCGCGATCCCGGACATTGGTCACTTGTATTATATACGCTTCCGCCACCCGCAATAAGTCTCCTCGAGCCTCACTCCGACGCTCGAAGAGCTGTAGTCTTCAGG
This sequence comes from Triticum aestivum, assembly GCF_018294505.1. NCBI lineage: Eukaryota > Viridiplantae > Streptophyta > Magnoliopsida > Poales > Poaceae > Triticum > Triticum aestivum. Next base: position 193,378,250 of record NC_057805.1, on the reverse strand, counting down.
AGTCATATCACTCGCTTCGCGGTGATATTTCCACCACCGTTATTATCGTGAGTTAGTAGTTATGCCACCCTATCCGCCGTCTTGTTTTATCGGCGTGCATGTAATAAATTGTTGGGCAGTTTCCGCTCAACTTTGTATTATATTCAGTACTCCTGGTATTTTTCTTCTGTGACCATGATATTGTCTACCAGTGAGAAGGAATTCTTCCTTACTGGTCCGTAAAAGGGATTGGTCTCTCAATAATTATATTATTGAAAAACCGGTCGTGACAAGCTTGGTACCAGAGCCAGGCTGACTGTAGGAAGCCACTAGGTGCGATCGCTAATCGGTTATTAGCGTCTTTTGTGCTTTTTCAGCATTTTGCAATTGTAGCTATTTTCTGTTGGTCATCATAAATTTATGACATGACTACTCAGAATTTTTGCCTACTTTTGTAGATGGCTGGCAGCAGCTGTGAGAATCGAGTGTTCACGAACGTGCCCGAGGGGTTTGTCAAGCTCCTCGTCTCCATCACCAAGCTCGCGATCGGGCCAGCAGCTCGCCCGGAGTTCACACTCTATCAGCACAAGCTCAGCGACGACGTGTCTATGCACCAAGCTGTGGTGCAATTCAAGGGAGGACGCTCTGCAGCTCGCCACTTCCGTTTTGTGGGAAGGGCCATGCCTACGGAGAGGCATGCCATGCAGATGGCTGCCCGTGAGGCGATAGCTCGTCTTCGGGACATCCTTCCTACGATGAAGACTCGTCGCTACCGCTACCTCCCATGCCATGTGCCATACACCAGTCACTATGCATTCGCCTGCCATCGGGGAGAGCGAGATGAAGCCATCGAGATGGTTGTGGAGTATCTCAAGGCTCTGGAGGAGTCTTTCGACAACCTCGTAGACGATCTTGTGGCTGCCCGCATGGACTTAGTCCGGGGCGGTCCTGCCAGCAGGAAGGAGCTTCTCCACACGGCACCGCCTCTGACATTCGTCTCGTCTTCAGCCTCGTATGCACCGGCCGTTTTGGCCACTGCTCGCCGTCTGCCTACCACTGAGGAGTTCGACCGAGTCATCGCTCCTACTCCAGTCAGAGCCGCACCACCTGCCGCACCCGCTCTGCCACCCGTCGCTCCCGCACCGTCACCGCAGCGCAGCGTTACGCGCCAGGAGCCAGCTAGAGAGGAGGTGGAGGTTGATTCTCCTGGACCGCTGAGTCTTGCCATCGGCAAGGGGAAGGAAATCTACACCATCTCCGACTGAGAGCGCCGAGTAGCCGCGCGTTATGTCTGCTTGTATGATGTGTTTTCCTCTGTACGCTAGTTTGTATTGGTGTGTTTGCTGCCTTCCGGAGTAGTACGCTAGTCTAAATAACATGTCAGGAATGTGTACGCACATCCTGAGTGCTGTATCATGTGTTTGTATTTCGCGTGTAAGATTTGTGTTAAGCAGTCTTTTCTCCATGCAAAACCGCTTATGTTTTCCTTGAAAACCTTGAGGTCTTTTAAATTGTTGCCTTTGCAAAGTTTTCCTTGTGCTACACAGTTTTTCTCATGGGTTTTGCAAAATAATACCCCAGACTGGAAAAATGTCTCGTCCGTGGACTCGCTCCATGCCCAATCAGCCAGAAGAGGTTTATGGGACACAGACTAGCAACAATTTCACTCAGGGTCAGTCCAGTCAACAAGACAGCGAAGCAGCCCTGTCTCAAGTATGCCGTCTCTTCGAGCAAAGCCAGCAACAGCACCAAGAGATGATGAATCATGTCATCAATATGGGAAACCACCGTGAGCCCTATCAACCACATTCCAAGTTATCTGAGTTACAGAAGACTCGCCCCTCAACTTTTGCTCACACCGATAGGCCACTGGAAGCCGATGATTGGCTTCGTGACATTGAAAGGAAACTGATTATTGCTCAGTGTTCAGATCATGAGAAGGTGCTTTATGCACCACACTACCTTACTGGAGCAGCTGCAGCATGGTGGGAAAACTTCCTACACATGCATCCCAGTGAACACAACATCACCTGGGAAGAGTTCAAGGAAGGCTTCCGTGGGGCGCACATCCCCAGGAGCATCATAAAAATCAAGAAGAGAGAGTTTGATGACCTGAAGCAGAGAGGCATGTCAGTCACGGAATACAATGGTCAGTTTACCCAGCTGTCTCGTTATGCCTACGACGAGCACATGACAGAAAACAAAAAGATGGAAAAATTCCTGGACGGCCTGGCACCAGCACTAAGATGCCAACTGATTGTACACACCTTTCCGGACTTTAAAACTCTGGTGGACAAGGCCATTACCTTGGAGAATGAGCGCCGTAGTCTGGAAGATATCCGTAAGCGAAAGAGGGACAAGACGACTCTTGCTCGCAACAACCGAAGCAAGGCTGAGGTTCCACGAACAGAAGCAAGGAGATCCACGACTACTGATCCAAGGCCCGTCGGACAGTTTCATGCCAGGGACAAGGAGTACACGTACCGTCCAGGGGTCACCTGCTATGCTTGTGGTCAAGAAGGGCACTATGCAAAACAATGCCCAAAGCCGAGGAACGCGGCCCCCAAACCAAACAATGGTGGAAACAATCCAGCCCCCAAGCGCAACAATTTTAATCCCAACAACAACCACAGGAAGGGTCACCTGAACCATGTGACCAGGGAAGAAGCGCAGAATGCCCCAGACATCGTGCTCGGTACGTTCCCTGTCAACACAGTACCTGCCACGGTTTTGTTTGATTCTGGAGCTTCCCATTCGTTCGTTTCGAAGAGTTTTGTTTTACAACATGGTTTTCCGATACTCCCCTTGGAAAAATCTATGATCATCAAGTCCCCCGGAAATAAGCAAATCGCTCAGGGTTACTGCCAAGGAGTGGTCATTGAGTTCGAAGGACTACAATTCCCAGCAAATCTCATCGTGTTGGAGAGTAAAGGACTGGATGTCATTTTAGGGATGGACTGGTTGACCACCAACAAAGGATTCATTGACTGTTTCAATCGGACCGTGATTCTCACCCACCATCATGGCAAGACAATAAAGGTTACAGCTCAAGAGAGACCACGGTCACAGCAACCAAAACTGAACAAAATGGACATTTCTGAACTGAGAAAAGTTCCAGTGGTATGCGAGTTTCCTGATGTGTTCCCTGAAGAACTACCAGGCATGCCACCAGACCGAGAGATAGAGTTCAGCATCGAACTAGCACCTGGCACCGCTCCCATCTATAAGAAGCCTTATAGAATGGCACCCTCAGAATTAGTGGAGTTGAAGAAGCAGATAAAGGAATTGTTGGACAAAGGATTTATCCGAGCCAGCTCCTCACCTTGGGGATCGCCAGTGTTGTTCGCCAAGAAAAAGGATGGGACACTGAGACTGTGTATAGACTATCGAGCCCTCAATATGGTCACCATCAAAAACAAATATCCGATGCCGCGGATAAATGATTTGTTTGACCAGCTCGCACAAGCCAAGGTATTCTCAAAGATTGATTTGAGATCGGGATATCACCAATTGAAGGTACGGACAGAAGATATCCCCAAGACAGCATTCACTTCCAGATACGGATTATATGAGTTCACAGTGATGCCTTTTGGTCTAACAAACGCCCCCGCATATTTCGTCCACCTCATGAACAAGGTGTTCATGAAATTCATGGACAAGTTTGTTGTGGTGTTCATCGACGATATTCTGGTATACTCAAGGACACCAGAAGAGCATGCTGAGCACCTCCGAATTGTTTTGGGAGAATTGAGGAAACATCAGTTGTACGCCAAATTTAGCAAGTGCGAATTTTGGTTAAGACAAGTTGGTTTCTTGGGCCATATATTGAACCAAGAAGGCGTGGCCGTAGACCCAGAAAAAGTCAAAGCCATACTTGACTGGAAGCCGCCCGCCAACGTTACAGATGTGCGGAGTTTCCTAGGAATGGCCGGATATTACAGAAGATTTATTGAAGGATTCTCCACTGTGGCAAAACCAATAACACAGTTGCTCAAGAAAGACAAGAAATTTGTATGGACGGAAGCATGCGAGAAAAGCTTCCAGGAACTCAAGAAGAAGCTGACAACCGCACCGGTCTTAACTGTGCCAGACATACACAAGAGTTTTGAAGTATATTGTGACGCGTCCCGAAAAGGTCTCGGGTGTGTGCTAATGCAGGATGGCAAAGTTGTCGCGTATGCCTCCAGGCAGCTGCGAAAACATGAGGAAAATTACCCAACACATGACCTGGAACTAGCAGCAGTCATTCATGCACTCAAGGAGTGGAGGCACTTTCTGTTGGGGAATCGCTGTGAAATATACACGGACCATAAGAGCCTCAAATATATTTTCACACAGCCAGAGCTAAATTTACGCCAACGACGCTGGTTGGAACTGGTCAAGGACTATGATGTCGGTATTCACTACCATCCAGGGAAAGCAAATGTAGTGGCCGATGCCCTTAGTCGAAACCCCAGCCCGGACAATGACGGTCCGCAAAACTTGAGGCCTGAGTTTCAGCAAGAGTTCGCTAGGCTCAACATGATGTTAGTCTCTGAAGGCACCGTATCAAATCTGGAGATACAACCCACCCTGGTGGAACAAATTAAGAAGGCTCAACAGGGGCATCCCAGCATCGAGGGTATAAAGAAGAAAATGAACCTTGGTAAGGCTTCAGAGTTCATCACAGACAGTGAAGGAACCTTATGGTACGGAGACAGACTTTGCGTACCTAACATTGAGGAACTCAAGCAACAAATCTTAACCGAAAGCCACACCGCTCCATACTCGATCCATCCTGGAGGAACCAAAATGTACAAGGACATTCAGGAAAGATTTTGGTGGCACGGTATGAAAAGAGATATAGCCACATTTATTGCTTGTTGCGATTCATGTCAGCGCATCAAAGCCGAGCATCAAAAGCCAGCAGGGCTACTCCAGCCAAACAGGATACCGGAGTGGAAATGGGATGAAATAGGAATGGACTTCATTGTCGGATTACCCCGATCACAACGCGGAAACGACGCCATATGGGTCATCACAGACCGACTAACCAAGGTTGCTCATTTCATTCCCGTGAAGACTACCTACTCCACGCAAAGACTGGCCAAACTTTATCTCTCCCGTATAGTCTGTTTGCATGGAGTCCCAAAGACTATAATATCCGACCGAGGCACACAATTTGTCTCCAAATTTTGGGATCACCTACAACAAGCTCTGGGCACGCAACTAGCTTTCAGTACAGCGTACCACCCTCAGACCGATGGACAAACAGAACGTGTAAACCAAATCCTAGAGGATATGCTAAGAGCCTGTGTGCTCACCTATGGATCCAGTTGGGAAGAGAGTTTGCCGTATGCCGAATTTGCCTACAACAACAGTTACCAAGCCAGCTTGCAAATGGCACCCTTTGAAGCATTGTACGGACGGAGGTGTCGTACCCCACTGAATTGGTCGGAAACAGGTGACAGCCGTATCTTCGGCCCAGACATGCTTAAAGAGGCCGAGGAGAAAGTTAAGCAGATCAGGGACAGACTGAAGACAGCGCAGAGCCGACAAAAGAGCTACTATGATCAGAAGCATCGTGAAGTCAGCTTTGAACCCGGTGATTCCGTATACCTCCGAGTATCTCCTATGAGGGGTCTACAACGGTTCAAAATTAAGGGGAAGCTAGCCCCAAGATTTATTGGACCATTTTGTGTAAAGGCACGAAGAGGCACGGTAGCCTACCAACTAGACTTACCCAAGGAGCTATCAGACGTCCATGACGTATTCCACGTCTCACAATTGAGAAAATGTGTGAGTAACCCGGAGAAGCAGGTACCCCATGAAACATTGATGTGCAACCAGACCTCACCTACAGAGAGAGGCCAGTAAAGATTTTAGAAGAGTCTGAACGGAGGACCCGTCAGAAAACGACAAAGTTTTTCAGAGTTCAGTGGAGCAACCACACTGAGGATGAAGCTACATGGGAAAGGGAAGACTTCCTTCGGATAGAATATCCATACCTATTTGAGGATCAGCAGAAATCTCGAGGACGAGATTTTTCCTAAGGGGGTAGGTGTTGTGACACCCAAAATTTTATTTGGATTTTTCAAAAGATTTTATTTGACTTGAGGGAGGTGAATTAAAAATTTTCTTCAAAAGGACCCTCCCTTTCAAATATTTTTCTCATGACAAGAGTTTTGTTTGGATTCACCCAAGACTTGTTTTTGGTCTTGGAGGTTCTTGCTTTTATTTGGACTCAAGACAAAATACTTTTCACTTGAGGAAATTGCCTTTTGAAAATATCCTTGAAAATGCACTATGGCTTTTGGAATAATCCTTTACCACTTTCAACATTTCTCTCTTGCCATGGCCTTAGTGCAAATCCACCCTCCTAAACCTTCCCTCATCTTTGGATCATGATTTGCATCAAATCCAGCAAGTTGAACCTCCCCTATGATTATTTTTCCATTTAAAACTTATCAAATAAATTTCTGTCTTCTATTCTAGCCATTGGTGATTTACAAAGGAACTCCACTTTCTGTTTTGATTTTTGCCCCCAAACCAATTCCCCTTCCTAGTCCTTTGAACCCTCAACCAAGATCCATGAAGATCCACTGGTCTTCAGTTCAAATTTTTCAAACTACACTTGCTGCAAGTTTGGACCAGATTTGTCAAATTTGGTGAAATTCATTCAAATCTTTCTCCAAATATTCCAAGTAAAATCAGGCAGCCTCTGGGTGCATTGAGTGGTCACCTCACCAAGTACCAGCTCCAGAAATTTTTTCTGCATTGCCAAATCATTCTGTCGAACACCTGCAGTGCTATGTCAATGTCAAGTTCAGAGATTCAGAAATTCAGTTCAGTGCCTACTGTCGTTTTCTTCAGAACATGTTGTCGATCTCGACAGTGCAGCGTTGGCGCCTTGCTCCTCGTCCCCTCCCCCTTGTTCCTGCTCCGCACGAACGCCTGGCACCTTGCGGACGTCGGCGACGAGCAGCAGAAGGTGCGCCGCCCCGTGACCGACGCCAGCGTCGGCTTTGCGGCCGCCAGAGAGAGGCGCAGCGCCGACGGCACCACCCAGCGCCGCCCAAGCCACCGGAGCGCGCCGCGTGGCCTTCCACTCCCCGAACGCGCTGCCACTCTCGTCGTGAACCGCAGGGCGCGGAGCGCGCTCTCTGCCGCCGACGTGCCCGTGCGGCCACCCCACCGTGGACCGGCGCCGTTACGCCAAGACCAGCCGAGATTAGCGGGGGAATGACACCAGTAACTCCCATTGATGCTGCCTGGCCACTCAAACCTCCTGCAAATCCACTGCCTCGCCGTAATTTCTCGCCGGAGATTCTCCGTTCACGGCCACCCCGTCGATCCGCCTATAAATAGAGGCCCCGAGCTTCAACTCGAACCCACACCATCCCTGCACTCCACCTAGAGCACGCCTAGCCACTGGAAGAGCCCCGAGGAGGTCTCCTTCCTCGACTCCGGCCGCCGCGACCCGCCACGGGATCCAGCTCGATTCGCTCCCGTGCGTGTGCCTCTGCCTCGCATCCCTTGCCAGTAGCTTCACTATGCATCCCTCCTTCTGTCCCGCGCTTCAATTCAAAGTTTGCAGCCCTCCACCAGAGTTCTCCACCACCACCCGAGCCGCCGTCCGCCGGAGAAAGTGTCGCCGTCGACGTGGTGCTCCCCGTTGGTCGAGTCCACCACCCACCGACGCGGAAGGACACGCTGAAGCTCTTGGTACCCTCCGATCCTCCTAACTCGCCGTGGTTCGACGCCGGCGTCCACCGCAGTCTTCGGGCGCCGGCGAGCTTTTTAAACCTGACATGTGGACCCCCCATGTCAGCCTATGTTCTATTCTCCCTCGAACCGTTTTCTGTTGGCGCCTTCGGGCAAAATACGCTTTCCCTCTTTAGCTAGCGCATTTCTTTCCGAAGCGTTTTCTGGTTTCTCAGTTTAAACCCTGGAACTTTTCTATTTCATTACAGATGGGTCCCTGGACAGAAACCTTTATAACTTTTTAATAAAAAGGAATTTTTGAGTGATTCTTTTTCTGACAGTCTTAAAATTTTGTCTAGTTTTTTATGGGATTTATTTGGAAAATTTTTGGAGAAGTTTCTGTGCACGCGTTGGTTTTCACGTTAGTGCCCGTTTTCGTTATTGCCGTAGGTTCCGGAAGAGGTGACGGAGCCGCGAACTTCGCCGAGCTAGACTCCGACTTCTCCGAACCAGGCAAGCATGTTTGAACCTTTGATATGACAGGTGTTTTGCATGTTTGCGTGAAAGTTTGTGCGTGGCATATGAGTATCGGTGAGTTCCCCGTTGCTTGTGAGGCAACTACCCGCATGTTTCCAAAGTTGCGATGATCTCTGGTGAGAGATGGCCTAATCATGTGGTGACATGAAGGGCAGCAAGGTGGTACTGTTGTAGCATGCCAGCCTTGCGTCATCCGACAACTTCCGACGTTAACATGGACGGAGTCACGTTATCGTTCTTTCCCCTTCCGTGCTACCACATGTTTCATTTGCCAGGATGCGGTTTAGTAAGTTGGTAACCTCTTTCCGTGTACACACCAAACAGAGGGGCCGGGATGATGGTACCTTGGCCCAGGATTAAAGCCAGTCATCCGGTCAGGGGGCATGGGTGTTTCCGGTTGGGACCGAGAGGGGGGGCACCCCCTTAGAGCGCGCGTATAGAAATTTGATCCCATGCTACGCGAGGTTGTAGCCTCCCCGTCTCAAGGTTTTTCTTGAACGTTGCCGAGGGTGATCCCTGGCTTCGGAATGTTGAATGGGTGTGTACTGGTTAGACGTGTTTCTTCCAAAACACCGTAAACGGAACTAGTCCCCGTGACTACTGAAATCCGTTGGCTGTGGTTAAGTACAAACTCTGCAGAGTCAAATTCTTCCAAGTCATCGTATCCATGATCACGTAGTGAAATCAGTATACCCATATCTATCCGCGTGGAAAACTTGTCCCCGGTGAACAAACTCAAGTGGTAAACCCAGTTTAAATTATTATTACTGTGGATGGACTAATCTTATATTTGTCTCGTACTTGTAATAATTTATAATCTCGAGCTACTGAATGTTTGAGCTACAATATAAGCCCTTTATGCGACGTCGCGCAGACGTCCGACTGTGGCGTGTTTTTGTTTCCTTACTTTAAATATAAGCCCTTTATGTGATGTCGCTCAGACGTCCGACTGTGGCATGCACTGCCTTTATTTTCTGTTATAAGCCCTTTATGTGGTGTCGCCTTGACGCCCGACTGCGGCATTATTATTCTTGCAGTTTCCTCTCGAGGAGTCATTCAGACACTCGTTTGGCACCAGTATTACTATTCTGCAGTTTCCTCTCGAGGAGTCATTCAGACACTCGTTTGGCACCAGTATTACTATTCTGCAGTTTCCTCTCGAGGAGTCATTCAGACACTCGTTTGGCACCAGTACTACCATTCTGCAGTTTCCTCTCGAGGAGTCATTCAGACCCTCGTTTGGCACCCAGTATTTATTATCTCTATGTCTGAACGCACTGGTTAACTTGTTCATATGCTTCATGTTTACATTTGTTATATCTTATGTCCGAACTGTCTTGCGAGTACTTTCATAGTACTCACCTGGCTTGTTGATTTGGCCAGATGTTGACGAAGGCGATCTCTTGGATGAAGAGTTTGATAGCGCGTCCGACGCCTAGAGGAGTCCCAGTCAGTCCTGCGTGATCCCGGACATTGGTAACTTGTATTATATACGCTTCCGCCACCCGCAATAAGTCTCCTCGAGCCTCACTCCGAGGCTCGAAGAGCTGTAGTCTTCAGGAATCCTATCACTCGCTTCGCGGTGATATTTCCACCACCGTAATTATCGTGAGTTAGTAGTCATGCCACCCTATCCGCCCTCTTGTTTTATCGGCGTGCATGTAATAAATTGTTGGGCAGTTTCCGCTCAACTTTGTATTATATTCAGTACTCCTGGTATTTTTCTTCTGTGACCATGATATTGTCTACAAGTGAGAAGGAATTCTTCCTTACTGGTCCGTAAAGGGATTGGTCTCTCAATAATTATATTATTGAAAAACCAGTCGTGACAGAGGTCATCGTGGAGCCCAAGCCGGTGTCACCACCAGAGCCTTTGGCAGGCGAAGACCACCTTTAGTCAGGATAGCTTGTACTAGTTGTCCCCTTTCGAATAGGCCGTTGTCGGCTCTCTTCCCGCTCAATATTTGGGAAGAGGACCAGGGCCTCTATAAATAGAACTAGCTACCATAGTAGGAGCCAATCCCATCGGAGACTAGATACAACCCATCCTCACACCCATGAAGCACGAGAATACCTCACCTCAGGAGGCTGTTCTTCCCCTTGTACTGTTCATCCTCAGCCCGAAAGGCAATCCACCACACCAAACTGGAGTAGGGTATTACACCACAATGGTGGACCGAACCATTATAAATCTAGTGTCTCTTGTGTTGCGAGTTCGTCGAGCTAAGCTTGGAGATTCCAGTGAGGTTGAGGGCGTGATTTGGTATGGGGAGATCTTCGTGCGCACCCCAGTGTTTGAACCTTGAGGGGTTTGCCGGAACCCGAGATCCGACATTTTGGCGCGTCAGGTAGGGGTGCGCCGGAGCTCTTCTTCCGACAGTTGATCCGCTCGTTGATCCATTGACCCTCCGCGGCTCCGATGTCCGGCGACTCAAGGACCAACGCCGACCGCTGGGCAGCCTGGCCAGCCCGGGCGGCGCCGCCCGCCCAAGAAGACCTCAACCCCACGCCCCAAGCAGCACGCGCACCACCAAACACTGCGGGGCATGGGCGGCGTGGTCCGCCGTCCGCCCTTACTCCACGACAAGTGCGTGTAGCCGCAAGGGCCTCAAGCCACGCCGCGGCCACGGCCGCACTCACAGTGGCTCGTGAGCTGCTGTGATGCCGACTAATGGAGAGCGTCCGGGATGCATTGCTGGACCGCGCCGACGAGCTCCTGGACGCCGTCGCCTTGGGAGCACCACCCTTCTGCTCTCTGCTCACACCTCAAGCTGCGGCCGGGTCGCATGGCGGGCCTCGCAGCGCCCGCATGCCCGCGGGCGCGCCACAAGGCTTCATCGACACTAGTGCCACCAACGGAGCCAGACGCCCGCTTCCACCCGCGCCACCTCCGGTGAGGGCGGGCGTGAGCGCGACCACATACGGCCATGGTGGGATGCAACCTTACCATCCTCAAGGTGGCACGCTAGGACGGGCAACATGGAGCGTGGGGCACTACAGCGAGGGCTTTGAGGCGACGGCCTCGGAGGCCTACGTGCCCCGCATGGTGGACGAGGAGTACATGCTGGAAGACGACCCTGGCTCATTCCTGAAGGTGGGCTAGGAGGAGAAGGCGCTAGAAGCTGGCGCCTTTCAGGAGCCCTCCGGAAGCCTCACCAACTGTGCCCGCGACAACAGCTACAGGGTAACACTAATTTCTCAGGAGCAGGCTTACGCTAACCATGGGACGCAGGAGGATCAGGTCGCAGCAGTGGATGGCGGCCCTTACTCGTCGGCCTCCCTTCCGCTGGGAGGGGCACACTGGGGGCTGCAGGAGAGGGGCCGGGAGCAAGGCCCCTCCCCGCGCAGCACGGAGCAAGGCGTCCCCCGGAGGTAGGCCCTCTGCCGGGGAGGTGCCTCAGAGCCTTCCCCCGGCAGAGGACCAGTGGTCGCCGAGGGCGGCGCTGGCGTGCCCTTTGCCCCTTGGTGTCGTCCTGGTTTCCGGACGCCCCAACGGTGGTCGAGGGAGGCGCAAGGCAGGGCCCTCGTCTAGCGATATGAAGTAAGGCTCACGCCTGTGAAGGTCTCCGCCCGTGACTCTCTCACGTAATACTGAGTGGGGCTGTACACGCCCCGGAGTCTCAGGAGTGCCGCCCTCGGGCCTCGGGGGCTCCCTCCCACGTCCTAGTGGCAGCACTTAGCTCTGCGCTGGTGAGAAGACAAGAAGACTAGACTAGGCGCCGGACGCGGCCATTTGCTTTGGATCTCTTTTCTGTAGCCCTGCCTTCTGGATTTCGATTTAAGTTGAAGTTGAATTTTTACTACTGTGCGCGGGGGGTGCCTTTTCTCGTTCGAGTGATTTCTTCTTGTCTGGTTCTTGCCTTAGTTCAGAGTTTGCGCCGGTTGCTTCCCCCTCGCGAGCCCCTCGTGAGCGGGGCTGGGCATGGCGCACGCGCGCCATGCGCATGATGCGCCACGGCTGGCGCTTGCTTCTCACAAAGCCCTCTCAGGAAGATCGGCAGGTTCCTCAGGAGCATCTCAGAATCTCGCGACCTCACGGGCCAGTTCGGGACCTGTCCAGGCTAAGGTAAACCACAACAGCAAACTCGCCCCATGATTCGTGAGTTCATAAAGACACATATTCAACCTGGCCTAAAAGGATAGAGGTAGTAGTATATATAGATGAGGGGCTTCCACCTCCAAAAATGCTCTTACAATCTCCAGGGCCACGCCCGAGCTTCTGCGTGCAGGACGAACAGCAGGGAAACACCGGATCACTCAAACAGGTCGCTCGCCATGTCCCCCAGGTCGTCCTCAGGCGCGTCGCTGGCATCGCTGTCACCGTTGCTAGCATCACCATCACCTTCACCGGCACCACCATCACCGTCGTCGACCACGTCGCCTTCATCCGCCGCGACCACCACCGCGTCGTCCTCGGAAGTGAAGGCCCTGCCCAGCGCATCCACATTGTCCTCCACCCACCGTGCCAGGTCGCCCCGGATGGCCTCCGGAATTGGAGCAATGGCCGCGTAAAAGTCAAAGTCCGCGTAGGTGTTCTGGAGATGGCTGAAGACACGGGAGAATGCGCGCCCCAGCAAGCCGCGGCTCCTCTCTTCAACAAGCTGGCGAGCTCTCTCGGGACGATTCTCCAGATGTGTCACCTCGTCGGTGAAGAAGCGAAGGTGACTGGCATAGTCGTCCACGCGGGGATGAGGGGCATTTTCATCGCAGATATGGCCCAGGGAAATGTTAGCCCTATTACTGAGGTCCTGAAGCATGGGGGCGTGCATGCGCTCCAGCGTCCGTCGCCGGAGCACTTCCTCCCTATTCTGCTACGCGACGGACACAGCGTCAGCAACCCGCTGCTGAAGAGGAAGCAGCTCGACGCGGGCAGAGGCCAGCTCTGCCTGCGCCGAGACCAAGGCGGCTGCGGCGGTCTCCTCGCAGCGCTCCATCTCGGCCTTCGCGTTTTCAAGCTCGCGCTGGTGGCACCCGGGGTTGATAGCGACCTTCAGCTTATGCCGCTCCTCCACCAGCCGAAGTCCCTCGGCCACAAGGCACGCGTCCACATCCATGAGTTCTTCACCAAGCCTATTCATCATGCCCATCGCCTCTTGGAAGAGCTCGTGGCGGACGACACTCCTTTCGTGCGCCGATTTGAGCATGCTGCCCACTCCATCCTCCGCCGTGGGGTCGCAGATGGGGCCCAAAACGGCTCGCCCCCGTTCAGCAGGGGGTGGGGCTGGCGCCAACCCAGTTGCCGACCAGGCCTCGCGAGGGGCCCGAATGAGTGGAGGCCCACTGTTTGAAGAGGAGCCCAAAACTGAAGCCATCCAGCCGACATCCATGACCAGGGGAGGAACCCTGGGCACGCTCGCTGTACTCCAGGCAAGGCCGCGAAGGAGAGATGGCGAGGGTGCGGGCATAAGACACCTTGTTGACGGGCAGGCTTCCCCGGCTGACCCTGCGCCGGGGGCAACGTGCGGGCTCGCAACACTCAAGTCTAGCAGGGGAAACGAGGCGAGAGGAGGTTGCTTCTCAGGAAATTCTGCGGCCTTGGTGGAAGGGATCCTGAAGAGTCATCGTCAGGAAGGGAAGCAGCACTTGAAGAATCACAAAGATAAGGTACTTACTCGTCAATGGCAATGTACTTCCTCCGCCGCGACAGCCCGAAGGTGCCGCTACCGTGGCTTGCGGATCTCTTCCTCTTCCGGAGCTCCCCGAAGTCCACACAAAGCCGACCGAAGCGTTGGACATGGCGGCCAGCAAGAGGCGCAACCGGAGAAGCGCTCGAAGAGACAACCTCAGGGGCGCCAAGCTGAGGAGAGCTTTCGGGCTCCGCCTCGCAGCGACCTGCTGAGGTCTCAGGAGCTTCGGCCTCGGGAGTCCTGGGCTGCATCGCCCCCTCAACTATCACCCCAGGGCAAGAATCACGAGTTCCCGAGGACGATGCCTCGGGAGCCCTAGGCGGCATCAGCACCTCGGCACCCGTGCCATCGGCCTCCTGCGGTGCTCGCCCCCCTGCATCCACACTTGGGGCGAGCTCGACACCAGCGGCAAGGAGGGGAACCACGTCGACAGGGTTCTCATGGGGCCCCACCAGGCCGACTGGACGCAGCCCCCACTCATCGAAGGAGGGCATATGCTCCACAAATTCCAACTTGTTCAAGAAGCGGTATAGCATGCAACTCTTCCCTGGCATGTCGTCTGGCAGCGGGACACCCGTTCGCCGAGCCTCAAGGGGGAGCCTGGACTCCTGAATTCTCATGTGGTCCTTGCTATTGAGCAAGGCCCACATCGGTCGAGAATGACGCTGAAGCAGAGCGACTCGGTGCAGTACGAACTCCTTCACGACCATAGGCGTGGTCACGCCATGGTCTTTCAGCCCCCTCAGCCTGAGCCAGACGGAGACAAGGCACGAATCGACGAGCCTTTGATGGCACCTACCGGAGTTGGGAATGGCGGGCACTGACGGAGAATGGAGCAGAGGGCTGAGCACTCTGACATCAACAAATACCCATAGTGTCCGAAACTCGCTCGTGGATGGTGGAAGCTTGAAGTCAATCCCCGCGCCGGCCGTCACCGCCACGGCCTGGAAGCTCAGGCACCCCGAGCTCTGCCGGGGATCAACCAGGTGCAATGAGAAGAAGTGTCGGAGAAGGGCCACAGAAGGAGCAATGCCCACCATGGCCTCGCAAACAAAGGTGAAGACGGCAAGAAGAGTCACGGACTGGGGATCAAGGTGCAGCATGTGGATCTTATAATGGGCAAGCACTGCGTTGAAGAAGGTGGAGAAAGGAGGAACCAGGCCAACCCAAAGGTCGTCGATGAAGAATGGGACCTCTGTGGCTGTCCTGTCGATGCGAGCTTGAGATGCAGGCCATGCCACCGTCCCTCCCCACTCATTGAAGTTGGAGGCGAGCATGGGATGCACCTTGTCCGTGGCTTCTTGGTTGAGCACCAGCGACCTGCCAATGGCAGGCTCAATGGTCAGACATAGTTTGGCAGGGGACATGGGCTTCTTCCCTTTCTCCGACTGATCCGACGCCGTGGCGATGGGAGGACCGAGCTCCGATCGGATCGGGAGAAGGGGCTGGGCTTCGAGGAAGCAGAAGAATTGTGGAGTGCGCCACAACGACGGGAGGGAAACCGTGTAGACTGCGGTGGCCATCTGGCCAGGCAGGTATCAAGGCAGCGTGGGGAAGCGGAGATGCCCACATCCAATCAACCGCCACGCGTCGACCAAGGCCAAAGGCTGTTGGGGCCCGCGGCGCTCCGCACTTGCCCTTTGGCTTCTCCTTGAAGCCAAGCCCGAGCGTGCCTTGGGCCCGGGGGCTACTGTCGGCGTTCTGGGAACGGGGGTCCCCAGACTTGCCTGCCTGTAGCCCACGGCATGGCTCTGCGACCAGGCTCGTACGGCCCATCTTCACCAACAAGCATTCGAGACCCTCACGAGGGGCCAAGACACAAGACCTCCTCGGGAGCGGCCTCATGAGTCTGGCTCGCGAAGGGTGGAGAGATCAAGGAAAGGCAAACCTCACGAGGTTCTCATGACGTGAGCCATGATGATTGAGACTAGGCGGGCGCCAGCACGCACAGTGTCCTTGTTTCCTCTTTGGTGATAAGGAGGTAAGCGCAGGCGAGGAGTACCGAGGCCTCAGGCAAAGGTTTCCATATCAGTGCAATGAGACCAAGACCAGCAGGACGGCAAGACGGAGGTCATCGTGGAGCCCAAGCCGGCGTCACCACCAGAGCCTTTGGTAGGCGAAGACCACCTTTAGTCAGCATAGCTTGTACTAGCTGTCCCCTTTCAAATTGGCCGTTGTTGGCTCCCTTCCCGCTCAATATTTGGGAAGAGGACCAGGGCCTCTATAAATAGGGCTAGCCACCACAGTAGGAGCCAATCCCATCGGAGACCAGATCCAACCCATCCTCACATCCACCAAGCACAAGAACAACTCACCTCAGGAGGCTGTTCTTCCCCTTGTACTGTTCGTCCTAAGCCCGAGAGGCAATCCACCACACCACACTGGAGTAGGGTATTACACCACAACAGTGGCCTGCACCAGTATAAATCTTGTGTCTCTTGTATTGCAAGTTCGTCGAGCTAAGCTTGGAGATTCCCGTGAGGCTGAGGATGTTATTTGGTAGGGGGAGATCTTCGTGCGCATCCAAGTGTTCGAACCTTGAGGGTTTTGCGGAAACCGAGATCCGACAATACTCCAATGTGTCTTCGTATGCTCCAATCTTGAAGGAGACTTCAATGGTGCGAGAGTCGCTAAGCCATTGAATCTTGTAGGGATGAGGATGCTTCATCTTGACCAATTGTAGCTTGGTACATAGATCTTTGCTTGCCAAATTGTGGCAACTTCCTCCGTCGATAATGTCCTTGAAGGAGCGTCGATTGATGCCCACTTTATTGTGGAAGAGATGGCAACATTGGTGTTCGTCTTGTTCGTGTCGAAGTGTCTAGACAATGTAGACAACACGAGCGGGACTCGAATCATTGTCACAAAAGACTTGATCATGTTCATTCTCATTCACTTGACGGTGTGCCTCGTGCTCAAGTGCTTCCATTTCTTCCTCACTAATGGAGTCATAGGTGCCGTCATCATTGGCAATCATGGTGCACCAAGTGGGGCACTCAAATGTCTTGTGGCCTTGGCCTTGACATGTGAAGCATTTGATGGAACTCATCTTGACGGTATCATCCGTTGGAGTAGGTGATGATGAAGCTCTCGGCTTATAGTTGCTTGTAGTAGGAGGACAACTCGAAGATGTCAAAGCTTTCATGTAACTTGACTTGTCATTGTTACTTGGTGAAGCTTTCATTGAGGTAGAAGGCGTCGTAGTCGTTGAAGCTTGAGTGTATGAACCGTAGGTCTTGGACGGGTACTTGGCATACTTGTAGTCGTCTGGCACTTGTCGCTCCGCCTTGGTAGCTTGATGCACTAGCTCGAGGAGTTCTTGTACATTTGGAAATCGACGATCTACTTGATAGGGTGTGTTGGCGTTCTGGGGGGTACCTCGACTTGCATGCCTGCGGCCTATGACGTGGCTCCGTCGATGACCTGGTATGGCCCATTTACAACACCTTCAAGACAAGACCGCCGCGAGGGGCCAAGCCTTGCGAGGCGGGCGACATCAAGACCTCCGGAGGGAGCAGCCTCCCAGGCTAGCTCTTGAGGAGTGGATATTTCCATGTAGGTGCCCACCTCATCAGGTTGAGGTGACGCAAGCCATGACGACCAAGGCCAGGCGGGCACCAGCGAGCACAGAGCAGCAGGTTTCCTCTTTGGTGGTAAGGAGGCAAGCGTAGGCACGGGGTCCCGAGGAATCACCCAAAGGTTTCCATTCATGCGCAAGAGACCAAGACTGCCAGGATGGATGTCATCACCGAACCAACCGCAGGTTCACGACCAGAACCTTCGTAGACGAAGACCACCTTTCGTCAGGATTGGGATCCCTTCCCACCTTCGTTTTGGAGGAAGAGGACCAAGGCCACTATAAATATAGGCTAGCCACCACAAATAGAGGGGATCTGATCCAAAACTTATTCCCTCACCTGAGCAGACCTCGCGAGGTTGTTCTTCCCTTGTACTAGTTCATCCTCAGCCCCTCGTGAGGCTAATCCACCCAAAGCAGGAGTAGGGTCTTACACCGCAAGGTGTCCTGAACCTGGGTCAACTGCCATGTCCATCTTCTTCCTTGTTCGTCGATCTAGGCCATGGGGGTGACGAACTGGTTGGCTAGACAGGTTGAGTTCTTCGCACACGCCCAGAGTTCGAACCTTCCTTGGGTCTGCGGAGCCCTGAATCCGACATTTGGCACACAAGGTAGGGCCGTGTCGAAGGTACGCTTCTTCGCCAGCCGTGCTCCGCCCGCGCCGCATGGTTCCTATGGCAGATGCTGCTCCTCCCGCCGGGCTTCCAGGTGAGTTCGGAGGCATCGCAGGCCTACGAGCTTTCTCTCCTGCCTTGCGGCAGGTGCAGTGTCCGCCGAAGTTCAGGCCCGAGTTGCTGCCGTGGTACGATGGTGTAGCAAACCCCGTGGAGTTCCTCCGGGTGTACACAGAGGCTATCTGGGTGGTGGGCAGCGATGACAAGGTCATGGCGAACTAGCTTCCCATGGCCCTCAAGGGAATGCCGCGCTCCTGGCTGCTCAACCTGCCAGAATCTTCAGTGACCTCTAGGGAAGAGTTGCGTGATCTGTTCATCACGCACTTCACGGCACCGCCGCCCCACGTTGTTGCGGCCATCCTCGGCGGGTCGCAGGCACCGGCATCTAGCCTCCACGCCAAGCAGCTCTTCCAGCAAACGGGGGCCATCCGGCCGCAGCGCTCCTCTTGGTAGGGCAGTGCTAGAGACCGACATTACCTTCGACTTCAGGGATCACCCCAAGACCACGGTCGGCGCCGGTGCGCACCCCATGCTCTGCACGCCCACCATCAGCAACGTTGGAGTCACCAGGACCCTCATTGACGGCGGAGCTATCCTCAACGTTCTCTCCATGGAAGCTTTTGATCAGCTTCTTGTGTCTTACGACCGGCTCTCCCCACACCAGGCCCTTCTCTGGGTGGTCGATGGCTCCGCCGTTCCCCTGGGGCAGATCCGCCTCCCCATCACCTTCGACACGCGCGACAACTACCACACCGAGCTCATTGACATCGACGTCGCCCGCATCATCCTTCCATGCAATGCCATCCTTGGATACCCATCTCTCACCAAGTTTATGCCAGCGACGCACCCGGGCTACAACGTCCTCAATATGCCTGGGAGCAGTGACATCCTCATTGTGGTGGGGGATGCACTACTGGTCCTCAAGCTCACCTACAAGGCTGCAGCAGCGGCGTGACCAGATTCCAAGGATGCTCTGGAGGTCCTGGAGGCCGCGCCCATGAAGAAGAAGCAGTTGTTCTCACAAGAGAGGGCCGAGACGAAGCAGGTGCTGATCGATGACGGGGGCTCTGGCCCCACCTTCACCATAGGCCTTGGCCTTTCCCTGGACGAGGAGAAGGTGCTGGTCAGTCTCCTCTGTTCGAACAAGGACGTGTTTGCATGGGAGGCAGGGATCTGGTCGGCGTCCCACGAGATGTGATCAAGCACCACTTGATGGTGTGCCCCAACGCACGCCCGGTGAAGGAGAAGGCGCGGCGACAAGCCCCAGAGAAGAAGTCGTTCATCATCCAAGAGGTCGACAAGCGGCAAGAGGCCAGCATCATTCAAGAGGTGCGTCATCCAAATTGGCTGTCAAATCTAGTTATCGTCCCCAAGAAGGGCGGGAAGGAGCGCATGTGCGTCGACTTCAGGAGCCTCAATAAAGCTTGTCCTCAGGACCCATTCCCCCTCCCGCGCATCGACTAGACAATCGACTCCACCGCCGAATGCGATTTGGTGTGCTTCCTGGACGCCTTCTCGGGCTACCACCAAATCAAGATGGCAGCGAAGGATGTCGAGAATACAACTTTCCTAAACCCGTGCAGGGTGCACTACTACACCTGCATGTTGTTCGGGTTGCGCAATGTCGGCGCGACCTTCCAGCGATTGGTGCACATCACCCTGGGCCGGCAGCTCGGGAGGAACGCCGAGGCGTACGTTGACGACATAGTGGTCAAGTCGTGGGAGGAGAGGAACCTCCTGGAAGATTTGGAAGAAACATTCGCCGACCTGCGCAAGGTGAACCTGCGGCTCAATCCGGAGAAGTGCATGTTCGGCGTCCTGTCTGGCAAGCTGCTAGGCTTCGTTGTATCACACAGAGGGATCGAGGCTAAACCAGAGAAGATCAAGGCGATAGAAAGGATGAGCCCGCCGCAAACCCTCAAGGAGATGAAGAAGCTCGCGGGCTGCGTGGCTTCAATTGGGCGCTTCATCTCCAAGCTAGGCGAGCACGCCCTCCCGTTCTTCAAACTGACAAAAAAGAAGGGCCCATTCAAATGGACTTCGGAGGCGGAGGCATCCTTCCAACACCTCAAGAGGTACCTCACCAGCCCGCCGGTGATGCTAGCACCCCGTCCTCTTGAGCCCCTGGTGCTTTACTTGGCCGCCACACCCCACTCAGCTAGTGCGGCACTCATGGCGGTATCGGAAGAGTGCGCGGGCATGGGTGTGCGGCGCAGTGCCCCGCGCACGGCCACGACACTTGAGCCTCAGGATGGCGCCCCTGAGGCCTCGGGGGCCCCACCGTATGGCAAGGCGCTCGAGGCTCCCTCGTCCCAAGAGTGGCCTGACGCCGTCGACGCCCCCTCCTTCATCGACCATCTCGCGTACTTTGTCAGCACGATGGTGCGAGACACACGCGCATGCTACCCCATGCCACAGAAGCTCCTACTCTCGCACCCCGTAGCCTCCAGGAAGCTGCGCCACTACTTCCATGGCCACCCGATCAAGGTTGTCTCCGCATACCCCCTGGAGAAGGTGCTCCAGAGCCCCAACTCCGCGGGCAGGGTTGCTGAGTGGAACATCGAGCTGCAGGCATTCGAGTTGGTGTTCAGCACCACCAGAGTCATCAAGGGCGTGACCCTCGCTGACTTTGTGACAAACTGGACTGACGCCCCTGACTGAGAAGTGGGCAGGGACCGTTCCATCACGTCTGGAGACGAGGCACCAGATGGTTGGGTCATGTACTTTGACGGCGCGTTCGCATGCCAGGGCGCGGGGGCTGGAGCCGTGCTCTTCTCACCTACCCAGGACAAGCTCTACTACATCGTGCAACTCTGCTTTCAGCATGGCAAGAAGGTCTCCAACAACATCGTTGAGCAAGAGGGCCTGATCGCCGACCTCAAGGCCACGGCGGCCCTGGGGGTCAGGCGCCTCACCATCAAGGGCGAGTCCCAGCTCCTCTTCAACTTCTCGAACAAGGCGTACAAACTGAAGGATGAGCATATGGAGGCATACCTTGAAGAGGTACGCAGAATTGAGAAATGATTCTTGGACTTGGAATTGCAGCACGTACCACGTTGTCAGATTACGGGTTCTGGCAAACCCATGAGGTTCGAACACCGGGGTGTGCACGAAGATCTCTTTCTCCCTAGTTTGCTCTCGTAACGATCTAAAGGCCTAGCTCGTCGAACCCAAAGAACAAGAGACACAAGAGTTTATACTGGTTCGGGCCACCGTTGTGGTGTAATACCTACTCCAGTGTGGTGTGGTGGATTGCCTTGTAGGCTGAGGATGAACTAGTACAAGGGATGAACAACCTCCTAAGGAGAGGTGTTCTTGAGCTCGGTGAGCTTGTGTGTGCGAGGATGGTCTGAATGATCCCCCCTCTGCTAGGGTGGTGGCTAGTCCTATTTATAGAGGCCCTCATCCTCTTCCCAAATGTTAGGCAGGAAGGGATCCCACAACAGCCAATTTTGAAGGGAGACAACTAGTACAAGCTATCCTGACAAAATGTGGTCTTCGCCTGCCAAAGGCTCTGGTGGTGACGCCGCCGTGGGCTCCGCAATGACCTCCGTCCTACCGTCCTGCTGGTCTTGGTCTTGTTGCACCGATATGGAAACCTTCGCCTGATGCCTCAGGACTGCTCGCCTGCGCATGCCCCTTTAGCACGAAAGAGGAAACTGGGACACTTCGCCCGGTGGCGCCCGCCTGACCCTGGTCGTCATGGCTCACGTCACGTGAACATTGAGAGGTGCCCCTTGCATAAATATCTCTGCTCCTCGGGAGCTAGCCTAGCGAGGCCACCTCTAAAGAGGTCTTGGTGTCGTCCGCCTCGCGAGGCATGGCCCCTCGCGAGGGTCTTGAGTGGTTGCTGCTAAAGGTGGATGTACCAGATCGCTGGCTGAGCCACGCCCTGGGCCGCAGGCAGGCAAGTCTGGGTACCCTCGTTCCTAGGACGCCGACAGTAGCCCCCGGGCCCAAGGCGCGCGCGGACTTGGCTTCGTGGCGAAGCCAAAGGGCAAGTGCGGAGCGCCGCGGGCCACAATAGCCTGCGGCCTTGATTGACGCGTGGCGACTGACTTGACGTGGGCGTCTCCGCTTCCCCATGCTGCCTCGGCAACCGCTCGACTTGATGAGACCCTGCTGCATGCAGAAGAAAAACCATCATTACCTGTGATCGTGGAGGCCGGCGGTTGGCCTCCTTATGGCTATAAATGAGGAGAGGGGCGGAGCCCCCATTGCTCATCTCTTCCTCCATTCCGCCTGCTTCTTCTTCCTCCTTGCTCCACTGTCTTGCTGCAACACCCGTGGCGCCAATAAGGAGGTTCTCCACCGCTGAGAAGGGGAAGACCCCCCGCGAGGAGCTAGGGCCACTTCCTCCGAAGAAGAGGCTGGCTCGCCCCCGTGACGCCATTGTGATGCTGGAGGTGATGAGGCCTAGGTATGAGCGGCCTCCCCCCGGCTATCCGTTGCCATTGTACGCTCAGGCAGAGGGCTCCGGTGGAGGAGGCAGCAAATGGTGCCGATCGCACCACGGCCGCGGTGGCCATGCTGTGGCAGTCCGCACTACCAGCCCACGAACTCACGCCGAGGGTTTCTCGCGCGAATTTGTGGTGTGGGCGGCAATGCACCCACGGACGGGGATCAGGTTCCCGCAGTTCTTCGCTGAAGAGATGCCGCCGAGGGGGCCACTTGAGCTCTGGCTGCGGCACGCCGGGTGTGGCACCCCGGCGACGGAAGTGGAGGTCGAGGTCGTCTCCCGGGGCAAGACCTTCATGACCCACGGATGGGGTGAGGTCGCCCGCTCTTGCCGCGCGGATGGGGTCCTCGCCATCCACTTTGAGTATGACGGCGCCTCCATGATGTCCTTCAAGGTCTTCGATGAGGAGGGCCGCCGTCTGGAGTACTGCCTTGGAGGGGGTCGCCAGGACGGAGCGGCGGCTGATGCTGGGCCCACCCTTGGCCCTGCCGACAGCTCCTCCAACAGCAGTGATGGCACTTGGGAGTCCAGCGACTCTCCCGAGCCCTACGAGACCCCGGAGACGAGGAACGACAGCTATGTGCCCCCAAGCTCTCGCCTTACCCGGAGCACGGCGGCGGCATCTGCCCGTTGTCGCCGTTTATCTGGATGGGGTTGGCACCGGCCCCTGTGGCCCACTGTTGATGATGGCGGTGGCGGCGGTGCTTGTAGATATGTCTCCTGGAAACCTTCTTCTTTTGTTCCCTTCGTGGAATCGAGGTGGACCCCGTGGGGGTGTGTAAAGGGTCTGTAATGCTTTTCCATCAAATGTTACTCCTATTGTGAAATTTGCGATCGCATGTCTTGCTTCAGCATTGTTCCCCCTTTTCGTCCTCGCAGCTTAGTGCCCTACGCGAACAGGTCTCAGTCCCGAGGCAGGCTTCAGCCGTCGCTGGTATGCCAGGTCGCGATGTCGTGGTCAAGGCCAGGAGGTGAGCGGCCCAGGGTCCGGTAAGAGTTCCCGAGGCATGATGCTCAAGAGGTCCCCCTTGGTGTGCAAGCGGCTTTCTAAAGGTAGAAAAGGAAGGCAAGATTGCTGGAGCAAGGCTGCAGGAGCCTGAAATCCTAAGTCTCGTGCCGGCTTGACTTGAATGTGCGACTTATCTTATGGGACCTGAGGCGGCTTCCATGTGTAGTGTCCGATTCGTGCGTCTGATTTTGTGAGACTACAGGGTTAGGCTCGCGCTGGCCTCCCTCCCTTTTCACACTCTTCTAGGTTCTCTGCGTCCTTGGGTCCTGACCCTCGAGCGAGCTCAGCCGGCGCTGGTATGCCAAGTCGCGATGCCATGGTCAAGGCCAGGGGGTGAGGGCTGGAGAGTCAGAAAGAGCTTCTGAGGTGCGGTGCTCAGGAGCCCCCCTTTAACACGCAAGTGAATTGCGTGAAACAAGAAGGAGCCTGCGGCGCCGCCTATCGTTGGCCTCCAGAGATTCCTACAGGTTAACGCAAGGGAGGAGTACAAACTGCAACCGTGTTTGCTGGTCTACCGCTGATCGTTTAGCAAGAAGATGAAGGCACTAAGGGCCCAGTGAGGTGATGTCTGCTACCTCTTGAGCATGCGTTGGTTTTCCCTTGAAGAGGAAAGGGTGATGCAGCAAAGTAGCGTAAGTATTTCGCTCAGTTTTCGAGAACCAAGGTATCAATCCAGTAGGAGGCCACACGCAAGTCCCTCGTACCTACACAAACAAATAAGAACCTTGGAACCAACGCGATAAAGGGGTTGTCAATCCCTTCACGGCCACTTGCAAAAGTGAGATCAGATAGATATGATAATATTTTTGGTATTTTTATGATAAAGATTGAAAGTAAAGATTGCAAAGTAAAAATAGATTGGAAACTTATATGATAGAAAATAGACCCGGGGGCCATAGGTTTCACTGGTGGCTTCTCTCAAGATAGCATAAATATTATGGTGGGTGAACAAATTACTGTCGAGAAATTGATAGAAAAGTGCATAATTATGAGAATATCTAGTCATGATCATATATATAGGCATCACGTCCGTGACAAGTAGACCGACTCCTGCCTGCATCTACTACTATTACTCCACACATCGACCGCTATCCAGCATGCATCTAGAGTATTAAGTTCACAAGAACAGAGTAACGCATTAGGTAAGATGATATGATGTAGAGGGATAAACTCAAGCAATATGATATAAACCCCATCTTTTTATCCTCTATGGCAACAATACAATACGTGTCATTTCCCCTACTGTCACTTGGACCGAGCACCGCATGATTGAAACCAAAGCTAAGCACTGCTCCCATTGCAAGAAATATCAATCTAGTAGGCCAAACCAAACTGATAATTCAAAGAGAATTGCAAAGATAACCAATCGTACATAAAAGAATTCAGAGAAGATTCAAATATTGTTCATAGGTACTCTTGATCATAAACCCACAATTCATCGGATCTCGACAAATACACCGCAAAAAGAGTTACATCGAATAGAACTCAAAGAAGATCGAGGAGAACTTTGTATTGAGATCCAAAGAGAGAGAAGAAGCCATCTAGCTAATAACTATGGACCCGAAGGTCTGTGGTAAACTACTCACACATCATCGGAGCGGCTATGGTGTTGATGTAGAAGGCCTCCGTGATCGATGCCCCCTCCGGCACAGCGCCGGAAAAGGCCCCAAGATGGAATCTCACAGGTACAGAAGGTTGCGGCGGTGGAAATAGGGTTTCGTGGTGCTCCTGGATGGTTTCGGGTTACGTAGGTATATATAGGAGGAAGAAGTAGGTTGGTGGAGCCACGAGGGGCCCACGAGGGTGGAGGGCGCGCCCAGGCGGGGTAGGCGCGCCCCCTGCCTCGTGGCCTCCCGAAGGTTTCATTCCGTTTGGACTCCATTTGATATTCCTTTTCTACGAAACACTGAAATACGGAAAAAAAACAACAATTTGCACTGGGCCTTGGGTTAATAGGTTAGTCCTAAAAATAATAATAGTGTATAATAAATGCCATTAAACATCCAAAACAGAATATATAATAGCATGGAGCAATAAAAAATTATAGATACACTGGAGACATATCAAGCATCCCCAAGCTTAATTCCTGCTCGTCCTCGAGTAGGTAAATGGTAAAAACAGAATTATTGATGTGGAATGCTACTTAGCACATTCTTCAATGTAATTTTCTTTATTGTGGCATGAATGTTCAGATCTAATAGATTCAAGATGAAAGTTTGATGTTGACATAAAAATAATAATACTTCAAGCATACTAATCAAGCAATTATGTCTTCTCAAAATAACATAGCCAAAGAAAGCTCATCCCTACAAAATCATACAGTTTGGCAATGCTTCATTTTCGTCACACAAGAATGCTCTCATCTTGCACAACCCCGAGGACAAGCCAAGCAATTGTTTTATTCTTTAGTAATCTCAAACTTTTTTCAACTTTCACGCAATACATGAGCGTGAGCCATGGACATAGCACTATGGGTGGAATAGAATATAATGATAGGGGTTGTGTGGAGAAGACAAAAAAGGAGAAAGTCTCACATTGACGCGGCTAATCAATGGGCTAGGGAGATGCCCATCAATTGATGTCAATGCGAGGAGTAGGGATTGCCATGCAACGGATGCACTAGAGCTATAAATGTATGAAAGCTCAACAAAAGAAACTAAGTGGGTGTGCATCCAACTTGCTTGCTCATGAAGACCTAGGGCATTTGAGGAAGCCCATTGTTGGAATATACAAGCCAATTTCTATAATGAAAAATTCCCACTAGTATATGAAACTGAAAAAACAAGAGACTATCTATCATAAAGATCATGGTGCTACTTTGAAGCACAAGTGTGGAAAAAGGATAGTAGCATTGTCCTGTTTTATTTTTTTATTTTTTTGGGTCTTCTCTTTTTTTATTTTTCCTTTCTCTTTTTTTGGGACAATGCTCTATTAATAATGGTCATCACACCTCTATTTATTTACAACTTAATGATTACAACTCGATACTAGAACAAAATATGACTCTATATGAATGCCTCCAGTGGTGTACCAGGATGGGCAATGAATTAAGAGTGACATGTATGAAATAATATGCATGGTGGCTTTGCCACAAATACGATGTCAACTACATGATCATGCAAGGCAATATGACAATGATGAAGCGTGTCATAATAAACGGAACGGTGGAAAGTTGGATGGCAATATATCTCGGAATGGCTATGGAAATGCCATAATAGGTAGGTATGGTGGCTGTTTTGAGGAAGATATAAGAAGGTTTATGTGTAATAGAGTGTATCGTATCACGGGGTTTGGATGCATCGGCGAAGTTTGCACCAACTCTCACGGTGAGAAAGGGCAATGCACGGTACCGAAGAGGCTAGCAATGGTGGAAGGTTGAGAGTGCGTATAATCCATGGACTCGACATTAGTCATAAAGAACTCACATACTTGTTGCAAAAATCTACAAGTCATCAAAAACCAAGCACTACGCGCATGCTCCTAGGGGGATAGATTGGTAGGAAAAGACCATCGCTCGTCCCCGACCGCCACTCATAAGGATGACAATCAAAGAACACCTCATGTTTCAAATTTGTCACACAATGTTTAGCATACGCGCATGCTAGGGGACTTGCAAACTTCAACACAAGTATTTCTCAATTTCACAACTACTCGACTAGCACAACTTTAATATCACTATCTCCATATCTCAAGACAACTATCAAGTATCAAACATCTCTTAGTATTCAATGCACTTGCAAAGTTTTTATTTTGGATGCCTATCATATTAGGACTAATTTTATAACCAAAGCAAATTACCATGCTGTTCTAAAGGACTCTCAAAATAATATAAGTGAAGCATGAGAGATCAATTATTTCTATAAAATAGAACCACCACCGTGCTCTAAAAGATATAAGTGAAGTACTAGAGCAAAACTGTTTAACTCAAAAGATATAAGTGAGGCATAAAGAGTATTCTAATAAATCCTAATTAATGTGTGTCTCTCCCAAAAGGTGTGTACAGCAAGGATGATTGTGGTAAACTAAAAAACAAAGACTCAAATCATACAAGGCGCTCCAAGTAAAACACATATCATGTGGTGAATAAAAATATAGCTCCAAGTAAAGTTACCGATGGATGAAGACAAAAGAGGGGATGCCTTCCGGGGCATCCCCAAGCTTAGTCTTTTTGGTGTCCTTGTATTTTACGTTGGGGTGCCTTGGGCATCCCCAAGCTTATGCTCTTGTCACTCCTTGTTCCATAATCCATCAAATCCTTACCCAAAACTTGAAAACTTCACAACACAAAACTAAAAAAAAATCTCGTGAGCTCCGTTAGAGAAATAAAACAAACCACCACTTTAAAGTACTGTAATGAACTCATTATTTATTTATATTTGTGTTAAACCTACTGTATTCCAACTTCTCTATGGTTCATAAACTCCATTACTAACCATAGATTCATCAAAATAAGCAAACAACACACGAAAAACAGAATCTGTCAAAAACAGAACAATCTGTAGTAATCAGATTTGTTCGAAAACTTCTGGAACCCCAAAAATCCTGAAAAACTAGGACAACCTGGACAATTTGCGTACTGATCTACTGCAAAAAGAATTGGTCTTGTATCACGTTCTGTTGAGTTTAAACAATTATATTCGTGAGCGCAAAGTTTCTGTCTTTTTCAGCAAGATCAAACAATTATCACCCAAGAAGATCCTATTGGTTCTACTTGGCACAAACACTAATTAAAACACATTAACAAATCTAACCAGAGGCTGGATCAAAGATTTATTACTAAACAGAACCAAAAAGCAAAAAACTAAAATAAAATTGGGTTGCCTCCCAACAAGCGCTATCGTTTAGCGCCCCTAGCTAGGCATTGATAATTTCGATGATGCTCACATGAAAGACAAGAATTGAAGCACAAAGAGAGCATCATATAGCATGTAAAAAACACATCTAAGTCTAACATACTTCCTATGCATAGGCATCTTATAGGCAAACAAATTATCAAGACAAGCAAATACTAGCATACGCAAGGAAGAAGTGAGAAACAATAGCAATCTCAACATAACGAGAGGTAATTTAGTAACATGAAAATTTCTCCAGCCATATTTTCCTCTCTCATAATAATTACATGTAGGATCATAGGCAAATTCAACAAAATAGCTATCACTTAACATATGCTCAACACGATCCACATGCATGCGAAGTTGACACTCTTCCAAAATAGTGGGATTATCATTAACTAAAGTCATGACCTCTCCAAACCCACTGTTATCAAAAATACCATAAGATTGAAAATTCTCCAAATATGTGGGGTCCAAAGTTGACACTCTACCAAACCCGCTTTCAATACTATTGCAAAACAATATTATCAATCTCATATTCATCATGGGGCTTAAATAAAATTTCAAGATCATAAGAAGAATCACCCCAATCATGATCATTGCAACAAATAGTAGTCATAGCAAAACTAGCATCCCCAAGCTTAGGGTTTTGCATATTATTAGCACAATTTACATCAAGAAAATTCATAGTAAAATCATTGCAATCATGCTTTTTATTCAAGTAGCTATCAAGTATGGGCTCAATAGCAATGATCTCATGTTTAACATAAGGAACTATAGCAAATTCATCTTCATAAATATTGGCATCATGGCCACAAGAATAGCAAGCATCATGTTCATCAAGGGATATTTCAATCAAATCATCGGAATGATAATTACCTATAGATTCATGCATATCATTATTTTCTTCCGAAGCAACAGTCATTCTCTCAATAAATTCTTTGACATACACATTATGAGCATAGTTTTCATAGCAATATTTAAGTATGTCAAAATTTTCAGATTCGTAGAGAGTAATATCATACTTTTCAATCAAAGAAGCAACTTCATAAGCACCCTTAAAAGCAATAAATTCTTCTATTCGTTCGACATCGTAGTAACTATAAACACCCTTTGCATAAGAAGATAAGATTTCATTATCATTAAACTCACATAGGTAGGGAAGGTGTTTTTTAGGGTTCTTAGAGCAACAAGTAAAATCAAAAATTTCACAAAGATTCCAAGAATAACATAGCAATCTGTTCATTTGATCCCATAAGAGTTTCCCATTTTCAGACAAACGGACACACAAAATGAGCATGCTCATCTAAAGATTTCCCTTCAACTAGGCTAGTTGGGGTTTCAGCATGAGCGCATAAGGATCGAAGATGATCCAAGTAGAACACTTTAAGTGGATCCATATCAATAGATTTTCGGCAAGCGAAGATGAAAGCATATAGAAGGCACATGGCAACACGAGCAAACAAAAGGACGAACAAAAGAAGGGCAAATAAAACGGCAAGGGTGATGTGGGGGAGAGGAAAACGAGAGGCAAATGGCAAATAATGTAATGTGAGGGATAAGAGTTTGTGATGGGTACTTGGTATGTCTTGACTTGTGCGTAGACTCCCCGACAACAGCGCCAGAAATTCTTCTTGCTACCTCTTGAGCATGCGTTGTTTTTTCCCTTGAAGAGGAAAGGGTGATGCAGCAAAGTAGCGTAAGTATTTCCCTCAGTTTTTGAGAACCAAGGTATCAATCCAGTAGGAGGCCACACGCATGTCCCTCGTACCTACACAAACAAATAAGAACCTTGCAACCAACGCGATAAAGGGGTTGTCAATCCCTTCACGGCCACTTGCAACAGTGAGATCTGATAGAGATGATAATATTTTTGGTATTTTTATGGCAAAGATTGAAAGTAAAGATTGCAAAGTAAAAATAGATTGGAAACTCATATGATGGAAAATAGACCCCGGGGCCATAGGTTTCACTACTGGCTTCTCTCAAGATAGCATAAGTTTTACTGTGGGTGAACAAATTACTGTCGAGCAATTGATAGAAAAGTGCATAAATATGAGAATATCTAGGCATGATCATGTATATAGGCATCACGTCCGTGACAAGTAGACCGACTCCTGCCTGCATCTACTACTATTACTCCACACATCGACCGCTATCCAGCATGCATCTAGACTATTAAGTTCACAAGCACAGAGTAACGCATTAGGTAGGATGACATGATGTAGAGGGATAAACTCAAGCAATATGATATAAACCCATCTTTTTATCCTCGATGGCAACAATACAATACGTGTCGTTCCCCTACTGTCACTTGGATCGAGCACTGCATGATTGAACCCAAAGCTAAGCACTTCTCCCATTGCAAGAAAGATCAATCTAGTAGGCCAAACCAAACTGATAATACAAAGAGACTTGAAAAGATAACCAATCATACATAAAAGAATTCAGAGAAGATTCGAATATTGTTCATAGATAATCTTGATCATAAACCCACAATTCATCGGATCTCAACAAACACACTGCAAAAAGATTTACATCCAATAGAACTCCAAGAAGATCGAGGAGAACTTTGTATTGAGATCCAAAGAGAGAGAAGAAGCCATCTAGCTAATAACTATGGACCCGAAGGTCTGTGGTAAACTACTCACACATCATCGGAGAGGCTATGGTGTTGATGTAGAAGCCCTCCATGATTGATGCCCCCTCTGGCAGAGCGCCGGAAAAGGCCCCAAGATGGGATCTCACGGGTACAGAAGGTTGCGGCGGTGGAAATAGGGTTTCGTGGTGCTCCTGGATGGTTTCGGGATACATAAGTATATATAGGAGGAAGAAGTAGGTCAGTGGAGCCACGAGGGGCCCAAGAGGGTGGAGGGTGCACCCAGGGGGGTAGGCGCCCCCCTGCTTGACATCCGCTGCAAGTCCTCTGGATGATGTTTGTTCCATTTGGACTCTGTTTGATATTCCTTTTCTGCGAAACACTCAAATAGGCAAAAACAACAATTTGCACTGGGCTTTGGGTTAATAGGTTAGTCCCAAAAATAATATAAAAGTGTATAATAAAGCCCATTAAACATCCAAAACAGAATATACAATAGCATGGAGCAATAAAAAATTATAGATACGTTGGAGACGTATCAACGTGCGCGGGGCGTGCCGGGAGCCAGAGCTCGACCGGTCAGGTTTGTCAGCGTTACGGGGACGAAGCCGAGCACAAACACCGTGCCAGCATGTGTAGCCCCCGTTGCGGGATGAGCAGGAGCCCGGCCAGCAACGGGGGTGGCCATGAGGGGCTACAGGTAAGCAGGTGATAATCATGAAATGACTCAAGCAATGAGGCAGGTTAGCTCAGATAGATGCAAGAATGATACATGCCACTGGACGGACCCTAGCGGCTTGGGGATAATGCAGCCCGAGAGGCGCTCCCAACAGAAATGCTAAAGATGCAAAAGGATACACGTCGCAGGGATAGGCCCATACGACTTGGGGATAATGCTGCCCAAGGGGCAACCCCCAACTGAATGAACTGGAAAGAATCACCTGATATCGTAGTTGGAGTGGTGTTGGAGTAGCTGAAGATGCGCGCTGGAGAAGCTGCTCCTCATGAGCCGCCAGGGTCCTAAGCCTCAGGAGGCTCCGTAGGCCCAGGTGACTCCGGAAGAACTATCGCCATCTCCGCTAGGAAAGCATGATGCCTGGCCCCCTGAGCCGCCAGAATGCTCTGCAAGTGGCACTGCAAGGTGGC
The DNA here is from genome assembly GCF_018294505.1 of Triticum aestivum. Classification (NCBI taxonomy): domain Eukaryota; kingdom Viridiplantae; phylum Streptophyta; class Magnoliopsida; order Poales; family Poaceae; genus Triticum; species Triticum aestivum. The sequence continues at coordinate 193,346,128 of NC_057805.1, read as the reverse complement.
AGTCGCGTTCGGCAGGCCAAATGGCATGCGAACATAGCTATGAGGTGGACCCTTGCACTGTTCAACGTGTAAAGGCCAGAAACGTCCCTGGTATGCGGCCTTGCTGAGCCCTGGAATGTTGACACAGACGCGTAGCCCGCCGTCCTCGCAAGGATGGGGGGCTGCGCCGGGTGGTGGGCGGCGGTCGTCGCGTATGGTCCTTGCCTCCTGAAGCTCCTGGGTCGCCTTGGTGATGAACTCCTGAGCACTTGGTGCTCCACGCCTTGTGCCCTCTTGAGGGAAACCTGCGGCGAAGCATGCCTCCACATGGTGCCCGAGCCCAGCCTGAGGAGGGCGCCAGGCGCGCCTTCCTATGCAAGGGAGGGAGGCGCCCCGGCTGCGGGCGCAGGTCTTTAGGTGGTGCCGCTAGAAACACCGCTCTCCTGATGCCCTTGGCGGAGTAGCTGTGTGACGCCCCGAGATCGATGCTCCAGACGCCTTCCACGTTTTCCGTGTCAGCTGTGTTATTTATTTGTTTGTTGCATTCATCATCGCAACATTCGCATTACATCGACATTTCGTTGTCATAATGTTTTCATAAAACTTGCACCCGTCGTAGTCACCACTTCTTCCTTGTCTGCGTTGACCTCCTCTTAGATCAACCGGACCGCTCTCTTCTCTCTCTTGTCTGAGCCCTTCAAACCCTCTTGTCTTCATCGACCTCTCTCGGCCCCCTCGCGTGTCCGAAAGCTGCCCCAAACTCGAACCGCTCAGTCATCACCGTTGGATTCGGATCATCCCCAAACATCTATTAAACATCTCCGTTTTCTTATTTGGACTCCCTACTTATTTATTCTCGACCGTTCGATTTTGACCGGAGGGTCCGTTTTGCCCCTAAACTGGTCCACCTAGCTATTTAAACAGTCAAACCCTAGATCCTAGGAGATGTCCCATCCTTCCATTCCCTTCACCGCCACCAGAGCAACTCCCTTCACTCTCGGGATCCTCCCAGATCCGATCCAGCACCCGGCCTCCACCTCTCGATCCCCTCCCGATCCAACCACCAACCACAGTCGCCACCACAGCCTCCGACCACCTCCCGCAATTTTTGCGCAGGCCAACCCAATCCCTCCACCTCCCTCACCAACTCTGGACGCGCCCGCGGATCCGGCTGTCTGTCGCCATGCCCGCGCCATCCCCATCCCCGACATCGTTCACGCCCGAAGCCTCGCTCCCAGCCTCCTGCAAGCAGAGGCCCCGCGAACCTCTTGCTCCCTCGTGCTCGCCGCTACTTCCGATCCAACGCGCCCTCCGGCGACCACAACCAGGCAAAACCTTGATGTCCCTTGCCCCCCTCGCCATCCCTCTACCTCGCGTTGCTAAACTCTCTCCCTTTCCCTGTGTTCTTCACGCAGGAGCAGCAGTAGACCATGGCGCCCTCCTTCTCCTCGCCTCGAGCACCAGCGCTCCAAGGCCGGCCTTCTACTGTTCGTCCTCGTAGGCTATCGCAACACCAGCGCCACTGGCAGCCACGCCGCTCGATACACCTCACCGGCGGCAGCACAAAGCAGGTCCCGCCGACCATCCCCTGCTCGTTTTCCTCTCCATCTCCCTTCTCTTCTCTTGTATCCCCCTTATTCCTCTCCTATTCCTCCGCAGGTCCCCGCCATGGATGCCAGGAGCGCCCGTGCGCCGCATGCCCGAACCCCTGTCTTGCTCTACCTCACGTGGCCGCTGACCGGCAGATGAGCACCTCTGCCTCCCCTTATTTTCTCCTTCCTCCATCTATTTTTTCTCCCTCTCACGTAGTTCTCTCCCTTTCTCTGAACCTTCACAAGAGCCATAGCCGAAGCTTCAAGCGCTGCCCGTCTCGTCTCCATCGGACGCCACCGCATCTCCGGCCAGATCCGCCAAGTCCCGGCCATCTCCGCCATTCTAGGTCCTCCCCGCCACCCAAGTCCCTAGCCGGAGAACACCCCGCCGCCGCTGACTCAGCTTCACCTGAACCGGGGGTCCTCTTTCTGCTTCGCCCCGCACCAGGTTCCGCTTCCGTTGACGGGGTTTCCTATTTAGCGCTGCAGGCGCCCGTTTGCATGCAATTCGCAAACTGGCGCCTACAGCGCCCCGTGCTGGGCCAGCCCGTTAGACTGTATTTCATTCCTAAAAAAACCGCTTTCAATGGGATTAAACATAGCGCCCCGCCCTAACGAGTCGAGGTTCGTACGAATAACCACCCTGCCACGGACCAGGATCTGATAAGCCTCAACCTCTCCTCTCTTTTATTTATTAATTTCTTCTCTCTTTTTTTCGTTTCTCTTTTTTCCGCTTTCATTTTCTGTTTTCCTTCTTCTTGGTTTCTTCCCTTATCGATTTTCATTTTTTACTTTTCCTAAATGCGGGCACTTTTTCCAAATCAATAATGTTTACTTAAAATTTGATGAACTATTTCTAAAAGTTGATTGTCTGGTGGAAATTTTCTTTAAATCGATGAATATGTGAAATTTTCTTTAAATCATTGAACTTTTTTTGAAATTTGATGAACATTTTTTCAACTCATTGAACTTTTATTCAGATTTGTGAACTTTCTTTCACGTTGTGTGAACTTTTTCCAATTCGATGTTCATTTTTTGAAAAAATGATGAACCTTTTTCAAATTCTATGAAATTTTATTCAAAATCAATGAACTATTTTTCAGATTCAGTGAACTTTTTTTCAGATTCGATGAACTTTTTTAAAAAAACAATGAACTTTTTTCGAAATCAATGAACTTTTTTTCGGGTTTGATGATCCTTTTTTCATATTTGATGAACTTTTTAAAAACTCATGAACTTTTGCTCAAAACCGTGAGTATTTTTGAATTTGTAAACTTTTTCTTTTTTTTGATTTTTGATTTTTCATATTAATCAACGTGAGGAAAGTTATCTATATGTTAATGTTTGTACTAAAACCGGGCTCAAATAGGATTATTTGCTGAAAATAAGCAACAAACTGAGCCTGGTCTAGTGGAACGCTCGAACCCATCTACTTAGGCGAGCAGAGATCAATCCCCTCTTTTCTCGAATTAACGTGAACGTTTACCTTCGTATTTTTTTTCTCCAAAGGTTGATTGGGCCGGCCCGCTAAACACTGCTTGTGAGCGCCAGAAGTGCTAGCTAGCGCTTGCAGCGCCGATTAGGAGGTCCCTCCGTCTACTATCTCCTCGCTCGATCTGGTCGAGTCGTCGACCATGATGCAGCAGGCCCAGCGCTTCTCCAACCCAAGCCAGATCCGGCCTGCCCGGCCTCCTCCACCGACTGTCCCATGAGGCCTGGTGAGCAGCCCCCGCCCCCTGAGCACTGTTGGGCCAGCCTCTGTTTCGGCCCGTTCATGTTTTTTTGCAGTTATGCGAATTTGTCTAATTTCCATAGAAAACAGCTTTGTAGAAAATCACCTGTTGTTCATGCATATAATAACTTCACAACCATACATCATAATTGAACAAACTTACTATGTAAAATGCTTAGAATTTCATCTAGTTCCATAATATGCTGTTTTCATCCATGTTAAAAATGTTTAAACTTCCTGTTTGTTTAAATTTGCATAAATGCCATGTTAAAATGATTTATTTCATAACTAAATAACCGTAGCTCCAAATTTAATAAACTTTATATGTAAATGGGCTAGAAAAATGCATAGATTAACATGGTGCACTTTATTTTCCTGTTTAACAGCATTAAAATATGTTTTAGGGAAGAACAGTAGCTAATTCGAAAAATGGACATGGGGATTTTCCGGAATTGTTGTTTGTTGTTCCGGCCTCATTTAAACTTGCCTAGGTAGGTAGTTTTGATATGCTTCACCTCTTGCCATGTTTAACAACATTTAATATTGTTGGGTACATAAACGGGAGAGAACTAAATAAATGAATGTGGTGTTTCGTCGATATGCAACTCGTTGCATATTGAGCTCCACTTAATTTGTAGTATTGTTGTTGCACTTTGCCATGCCATGCCTTATTAAACCGGATATGCATGATACTTGGTTGTGCATATTGCCATGATCATTCTTGCTGGTTTACCATGTTGTTTGCTTCTTTCCGGTTGCGTTTCTCCTTGATAGTTCCGGTTACGTTGCGATTGTGAGGATCCGTTCGACTACGTCCGTTTGTCTTCTTCATGGACTTGTTCTTCTCCCTAGCGGGATTTCAGGCAAGATGACCATTACCCTCGATATCACTTCTATCTTTGCTTGCTAGTTGTTCGCTCTATCGCTATGTCGCGCAACCTACCACTTGTTTATCATGCCTCCCATATTGCCATGTCAAGCCTCTAACCATCCTTTCCTAGCAAACCGTTGTTTGGCTAAGTTCCCGCTTTTGCTCAGCCCTTCTTATAGCATTGCTAGTTGCAGGTGAAGATGAAGTTGGTTCCATGTTGGAACATGGATATTTTGGGATTTCACAATATCTCTTATTTAGTTAATGCATCTATATACTTTGTAAAGGGTGGAACGCTCGGCCTTTTGCCTGGGGTTTTCTTCCACTCTTGCCGCCCTAGGTTCCGTCATACCGGTGTTATGTTCCTTGATTCTGCGTTCCTTACACGGTCAGGGTTATGGGACCCCCTTGACAGTTCGCTTTGAATAAAACTCTTCCAGCAAGGCCCAACCTTGGTTTTACATTTGCCTCACCTAAGCCTTTCCCTTGGGTTTTCGCGAGCCCGAGGGTCATCTTATTTTACCCCCCCCCCCCCGGGGGGCCAGTGCTCGTCGTGAGTGTTGGTCCAACCTGTCAACCGCCGGTGGCCACCAGGGGCAACTCTGGGCTGGCATACCGGTAGTTTGGGCAATCGGGTGTGCCCTGAGAAAGAGAATGTGCAGCTCCTATCGGGATTTGTCGGCACAGTCGGGTGGTCTTGCTGGTCTTGTTTTACCATTGTCGAAATGTCTTGTAACCGGGATTCCAAGACTGATCGGGTCATTCCGGGAGAAGGAGTATCCTTCACTGATCATGAGAGCTTGTGATGGGCTAAGTTGGGACACCCCTGCAGGGTATTATCTTTCGAAAGCCGTGCCCGTGGTTATGTGGCAGATGGGAATTTGTTAATGTCCGGTTGTAGAGAACTTGACAGTTGACTTAACTAAAATGCATCAACCATGTGTTCAGCCGTGATGGTCTCTTCTCGGAGGAGTCTGGGAAGTGAACACGGTTTGGGTTATGTATGAACATAAGTAGTTTCAGGATCACTTCTTGATCATTGCTAGCTTCACGACCGTTGCATAGCTTGTCTTCTCGCTCTTACTTGCGTATGTTAGCCACCATATTTGCTTAGTGCTTGCTGCAGCTCCACCTCATTACCCCATCCTACCCATAAGTTTAAATAGTCTTGATCTCGCGTGTTTTGAGATTGCTAAGTCCTCGTGAATCACAAATACTACCACAACAGTTGCAGGTGCCGATGATACCGGTGCAGGTGACGCAACCGAGCTCTAGTGGGAGTTCAATGAGGTCCTTGGTCGTTATTGTGTTTCATTTCCTGATGATCAGTAGTGGTGCCCAGTTGGGACGATCGGGGATCTAGCATTTGGGGTTGTCTTCCTTTTCTTTTGTAATCGTCCGTAGTCGGACTATGTGTGTGCTCTGAATGATGTATGTTTAATTAATGTATTGTGTGAAGTGGCGATTGTAAGCCAACTCTTTATCCCATTCATGTTCATTACATGGGATTGTGTGAAGATGACCCTTCTTGCGACAAAACCACCATGCGGTTATGCCTCTAAGTCATGCCTCGACACGTGGGAGATATAGCTACACCGTGGGTGTTACAGGCTGCTTCTTCTTCTTGGGGATGGCTTCAGGAGAGTACAGGGTGCCTTCATTGTCGGGGTCTTCGGCCGCTGCAGCTTGGTAAGCGCGCTCGAGGGAACACACCACATCCACTACAAAAAAAGACACATCCGTGACATTTTGGGCCAAACGAAATTTTTATCTGTCATACTTATGACTCTTCTATGACGATAATTGTGACAAAACCCAGTATCATCATAGATGTGGTGGGGTCCTACTTCTATGACAAAAAATCATGACAGAAAATGGGCTTTTCGTCCTGGCGGGCCGGAGACGCAGCTGCATGACAATCTTTTGGCCGTCCATGACGGAAAAAACCATGGTAGAAGCGAGGGCGAGGAAAATATCGGGGTGTTCCCGGTTACGGTGGGTGGTCGGGGCTTTGGGCTCTAACTGAACCCGAGCGAGGCGTTGGGCTCTAACTGAACCCGAGTGATTGCACTGCAGGCTACACGTTACTGAACCCGAGCGATCGATCGATGGCTGTTAACTGAACCCGATCGAGCGATTCCTTCGCTACTGCTGCTAACTGAAGCCGATCGATGCTGCCTCTGGATGAACAGTGAGTGTTGCTGGGGGGTTTGGATGAACAGTTCCCGGTGGGGGTGGATGAACAGGACCCTGTGGTGTTGCCTCTGGATGAACAGGACCCTGATCGATCGAGCCGGTTGGGGCTGGATGAACAGGACCCCGTGGAGGGCTGGATGAACAGGACCACCCCGTGGAGGGCAGAATGAACAGTAGATGGTGGAGGGCTGGATGAACAGTAGCCCGTGGAGGGGTGGTTGAACAGGAGCCCGTGGAGAGGGCTGGTTGAACAGTAGCCGGTGGAGTAGCGCGTGGTGGAGGTTGGATGAATAGGAGCCCGTGGATGAACAGTCGCAGGTGGAGGCTGGAGGTGGTCGACGGTGGATGAACAGTAGCCCGTGGAGGCTGGAGGGGGTCGACGGTGGAGATGAACAGTATCCCGTGGAGTTCCGTTTTGCGGTACGCCACACCCCTCCCGATGAACAGGACCCCCGTTTCAACCGTAGCGCTCCAACACAAGTCCGTTTCCTCCGTTTTGCGGTATGCCACACCCCTCCCGATCAACAGGACCCCCGTTTCGACCGTAGGAGGTCCGTTTCCTCCGTTTTGCGGTATGCCAGACCCCTCCTGATGAACAAGATCCCGTTTCAAACATGGCCGGTCGAACACAAGGCCGTTTCCTCCGTTCTGCGGTACGCTAGGCCTCGTTTCCATCGGCTGTTCCGTCCAAGTCCTCCCGATGAACACGACGACGCATTCCGTTCCGACCCAGCCGGTTGGCTCCCCATGAACACGACGACGATGCTGTTTCTCCGTTCCGACCCAGCCATGTACACGAGCCCTGGCCGTACGTATGCGCGAGTAGGCGTTCGAGACCCTGCCCGTATGTACGTACGTGGCCGTATTTTCTTTCTTGCACACTCGCCGCTGTACGTAGGTGTACATGCTACGTGCGCGCCTCTACTACGACACGTGCGCGCCTCTACATCGACCAGTATGTACGTACACGTTCACGACCAGAATGACAATGCTACGTACGCTTCGACCAGGTGGGTCCCGACTGCCACACACTTCCTTGCCTGCGAAGATGTAGCTGGTGGGTCCCAGCAGTCAGGGGGCGAATCGTTTTTTTTTGCCCAGACGCACTTCCTTGCGTGCGAATATGTAGCTAGTGGGTCCCCACAGTCAGGGGGAAACGTTTTTTTCACGAAATACGATGGCCCGTCCGGTGGGTCCCTGCTGTCAGGTGGAGGAATAATTATTTTGCGCGTAATAAGGAGGCACTTCCTTGCTGTGGCTGTGGACCCAGCTGTCAGCCTCTCCATGTACAATCCACGTCCGATGGAAGCCGTTCCTTGACCACGTTGACCACGCCGCGCCGAGAGCACCAGGGCGGTGGACGACGGCGAGGCCTAGGAAGGGGATGACTCGGAGCCGGGGAAGACGCGGCAGTGGAAGCCCGCGCGGAGAGGAGTACGTGGGTTCACTGCTTCGGCTCTGGTGTGAGGCTGCCGTTGCCGCAGGGCCTGGCCAGTGGTGGGAATAGTAGGGGCGATGAGTTCTCCGCGGCAGCACAGCCGGCCACGGTAGGCAGGAGCATGCGGCACGACGGGCGCTGCTTTGGGCGGCTGGAGCAACAAGACCAGAGGTTGAAGAAGCACTACGGCCGTTGGATGGACATCATACGATCGCTGGAGCTAGAATCGTGCATATTAACTAAGTTGACAAAGCCCTCCGTCCCCGTCAACTTAGTAGGCCCACAAGTCAGCCTACCATTATACTGGGTCCCAGCTAGCAGGGGAGTATTCATTTTTTGTGCGTAACAAGGACGCTCTTCCTTGCGTGCGCAGATATAGCTGGTGGGTCCGAGTTGTCAGCGACGGTAATTTTTTTTTGCGAAATACAGAGGGCCTTTTGGTGGGTCCCAGATGTCAGGTGGAGGAATCATTACTTTGTGCGTAATAAGGAGGCATTTCCTTCCGTGCGGCCGTGGACCCAGCTGTCAGCCTCTCCACGTACAGTCCACTTCAGATGCATGTCGGTCGTTGACCATGTTGACCAGGCCGCGCCGGGAGCACCAGGGCTGTGGATGACGGCGAGGCCTAGGAAGGGAACGACACGAATGCAGGGAAGACTCGGCAATTGTTTCCCACGCGGAGGGGAGTACGACTATACGAGGGTTTACTGGTTCGTCTGTCGTCGTCGGAGAATAACAACAGGTGTGGGTGAGTAGAGGGATGGCTAGGCCAGCGATGGGAGTACGGTGGGGCGGTGAAGCCTGCGCGGCAGCACAGCCGGCCACGGGGAGGAGGGAGCAGGCAGTCCCGCCGGCGCTTGTTTGAGCAGCTGGAGCAGGAAGAGCAGAGATTGAAGAAGCACGACGGCCGTTGGATGGACATCCAACAGTCACTGCTTGTGCGCCAACCTTTTTTTTAGGAAAGCCTCAAATCTGTGGAAAACAACATACAACCCATCTGCCATTATTTCTAATAATTTACAGCCCATTTGCTAATTCTGATGGTTTTTTTCGGAGCCCATATTCTTTTTGTTAGCATTACAGCCCATATTGTGGCCACGGTTAAAAAATTATACGAAATGTTGCATATTTCGGTGCGGTCTGAACTGTTTTTAATCCCGAAATTTCGAGTCACATTCAAACTGATTTAAAAATAAATGTATATCAATATAAAATCCAACAAATTGTCCACTCATAAAAATTAATGCAATTTAAAATCTTGAAATGAAAAAAAGAAATTTGAAAGTAATTGCCGGTTTGATGTGTTTTAAAAATGTACAGCCCATTTCTCATTACTGATAGGCCATTTTCTCGTCCAGCCGAATGAAGCTCTCCTCGTCTTGAAAGATTTGCAGCCAAATAGGCCTGACAAAGCGACATACTTGGCAAATCACAAAAAAACTGGGCTAGCCATTTTCAGAAAGAAAAAAAACTACTGGGCTGGTATGTGGTAAACATAAAAGAGAAGGCTGTCTAGACATGCCAGAGTGCCCCGCACAGCCCAGTTGACACCCTGCTTCCGTCTCAAAAACAAATTAGATAAATGCCACAACAAAGCTGGCGATTCATAAAAATGCCACTACAATTTTTGCAAACTTTGGAAAACGCCACTACAATTTGCAAACTTTGAAAAACGCCACTCCAGACTTCGAAAAATGCCACTGGGATGGCATGAAATGGCATTTTTCAAAGATTGGAAATTGCAATGGCATTTCTTAGAAAAACCAGATTTGGAGTGGCATTTATCAAATTAACCCAAAACAAAAATAACTGGGCGAGCTGCCGGGTCCCTGATGTCAGCCGCTCGTTGTGCAACTCTATCATTTATTGACTACGTTGACAATGGCACGGGACCCAGATGTCAGAAATCCATTACGAGGAGCCAATTTTTTTATTGGATTGAAATAAGGAGGCACTTTGCTTGCATATTGCCATGACCTTGGTGGGTCCTTGCTGTCATCCTCTCCACGTACAATCATCTCCTGGTTGTGTACGCGTCAACTTGGTAGGCCCACAAGTCAGCCTCTAAACCCGTGGAGGACAAATACAACCCATTTAAAAAAATAACAGCCCATTCCATATGTTCAAACAGAAAGTTCAACATTCAGAGCAAAGTAACAGGTCTGATCCACATATAGAGTACTGAACTTCCACGTTGACAACCATCATAGCCAAGTTAACTATCTACTTCCACTAATACTCTAGTAGCGTACAAGTACTAACTTACTCTTAGCTAACTAGAGGATGTCAGTCGCCATCTGCGGTACACGCTAAACGCCGGCACCGGCGTCCTCCGCCTCGCCTCGGACTTGTCAGGTGGGTCCCAGCAGTCAGGGGGCAAACGTTTTTTTTTTTGCAAAACATGGTGGCCTGTCCAGTGGGTCCCTGCTGTTAGTTCGAGGAATCATTATTTTCCGCGTAATAAGGAGGCATTTACTTGCTGCGACCGTGGACCCAGCTGAGACTGTCCACGTACAGTATACTTCCGATGGAAGTCCTTCCTTGACCATGTTGACCTCGCCGCGTTCCGTTGCATGCATGCGTCCATGGGCATGGTGCGTTCCTGCTGTCAGCCTCTCACGTACAGTCATCTTCCGATGACTCTCGGTTGTTGGCCACGTTGACCACACCGTGCCGAGCGCACCCAGACTTGAACGACCCGGAGATGGGGAAGACGGGGCAGTGGAGTCGCAGATGGAGAGGAGTGGGAAACTTCACTGGTTCGGGTGCGCGGCAGCACAGCCGCGGTGCCACCCACGGGAGACAGGAGCAAGAACAGAGGTTGAAGAAGAAGCACGGCTGTTGGATTAACATCCAACGGTCCAGCTGCTAGAATCATTATTTGGTTAAGTTGACAAAGCCGTGCGTACATGTCCGCTTAGTAGGCCCACAAGTCAGTCACCAAATCTGACGGGTCCCGGCTGTCAATGGGATGAATTTTTTTGCAAAACAAGGAGGCACTTCCTTCCGTGCGAAGATACCGCCGGTGGGTCAAAGCTGTCAGGTGGAGGAAACATTTTTTCAGCTTAATAAGGAGGAACTTTCCTTGCGTGCGACCATGGACCTCGTGGGTCCCAGCCGTCAGGCTCTCCACGTACAGTCCTCTTCCGATGACTCTCGTTTGTTGACCACGCCGCACCGAACACAGCGAGGCGGTGGACGATGGCGAGGCCCCGGACGGGAACGACTCGGAGATGGGAAAACGCGGCAGTGGAGCCGCAGATTGAGAGGAGGAGTAGGGTTATAACTGGTTCTGTTACGGCGTGGGGCTGTAGTCTGTGGAGAATAACAGGAGGTGTCGAGGGGTGGAGGGATAGCCTGGCCGGCGGTGGGGTAGCGCTTCGCAGCGATGCGTGCTAAGCAGAGCCGCTAGCCGCCGGAGGCCGGACTAGGCGGTCCCGGCGACACTGGAGGAAGAAGACGAGAGATTGAAGGTGCATGCTGGCCATTGGATATAAATCTAATGGCTGTGGATGACACAATCATTTGTTGACCAAGTTGACAATGCCCTGCATAGGCTTCGACCTATTGGCCCACATGTCAGCCTGCAAAAATGTGGCATATATTTAACCCATGTTTTCTAGAATGTACAGTCCATTTCGCGTCAATCAGGCCCATTTACATTTTCTAAGAAATCCCAGCCCATTTGCACTTCCTTGAAATACACGTATTAGGTGGGCTCGTTATATATATATAATGTTATGTTAGAAGGAACAATTAATATCAAAGAATAAACCGGAGAGGCACATTTTTTATATCTATAATTAAGAAATTAGCGAGTTATTGCTCAAAATAAAAATGAGCACGTTATTATTAAATTGGTCCTTAAAATCTTCACAAGCTTTTGTACGCAATCACTAGGATTTTCCTTGCCTGTGAGACAAAAACAACCAGGATTTTCCTGGCCAACTTCCGTTAAACATTTACTTTTATAAGTTAATAACACGTGGGATGTTTTTATAATGTATATATAAGTCTCTATAAAATATACGATAATAGTAATAATATAAATATATATAATGTGGTTATAAGGGAAAACATAAATTGGACATAGCATTACTTTTATAAGAGACCTGCGTTTTATACCCCATAGTAGGCATACTAACAAGTTGACACACAAATACAACAGAAAAGGTAAACATTCATATCAAACTCAGGTTCACAGGACACGTTCATATTCATAGCCAACATTCACTATCAACAACTCAAAAGATTCATATATACACAAGCTCAGCATATCTATGCATCCAAATGATTGATAGATCACACGACAATATTCATACATAATTCACAAAAAGATTCAGATATACACATGTTCAGTATGTTTATGCATCCAAATGATTGAGATCACAGCCAATATGATCCATGGACGAACTTTAATTACCTAGGGTACATACTGGTAAATGGTGTTCAATCGGAGGTACTTCTTGCCAAAGTTAGTTCTTGTACGAGTAAACTTTCGAGTACATAAGTAATGCCCGCATACCTTTCGACAATTATATGAACTAACCAGACGAAATTCGTGCAAACAAAGAAAATTTCAAATTAATCGGATGAAATTCATTAATTTCGAAAACATTTCCTACAAACTGGACGAAATTCATTACATATTTCGCACAAACCGTACTAAAACCTACTGTAAACCTAATCTAAACGATCGCCGGCGCCCGACCACCATGTCCGGCCATGAACCTGAGAAAGTCGGCCATTGCCTTTGCCTCCTCCTCATCCGCCTCGATAACCTCCTCCTCCAGAGCGGCGGCGACCTACCGTGTACTACCCTTCCTCGCTGCCGGCTGCGCCCGCGCACGCGCGCCGGCTTCGTGGTCGTGGTGGGGGAGGGTGGCCGGGGGATGCCGGCGATCTCCTTCGTTTGCTCCTGCGACAGTACGTCGAAGAGAGCTTTGGAGCGCGCCCGGAGCGGAGCCGCCGATGTCCCTCGTCTGCTCCTGCGACAGTACGTCCAAGAGAGCTTCGGAGCGCCAGGAGGCCATGGTTGAAGTGGTGCCGACAGAAGGAAGGGACCGGAGGAGAATAAGTGTGGGTCTTTGGCTATGGCTGGGAGCTGGGGCTCAAGTTAATATAGCGGGCGAATGGCAATGAGCCGCGGCAGATGGATGGACAACTAGAGACGGAGTATGTTTGTCGGGCGTGAATGCGGACGCTGCTTCAGTGACTTAACTGCAGATGCGTTTGGGTTACTGACATTTGGGCCCAACAGGCATCTTGCCCGCATGTCAGTGACACACCAATTGCACCTGCAGTTAAGTCCGGTGAATGCGGCATTGACATTCTGGAGAGATGGTGACCGTTGCAGGCGGGAAGCGCGCGCTAGCGATGGAAGGGGTTTCGGTGTGTAGTGGCTCACGATAGTACATTCTCCGTACCGTACTACCATAGTACCCTCTCTAGCTTAGGCTGTTTTATAGATTGTCATTGTGATGGATGCTATACATGAGCAAGGCGGTCCGAGTATGACCGTTGGTGTTGAGCCAGGTGAATACATGCTCGGCGTTCGCGTAGGCCTCCATCAAACGTCTAAACAGTAATGTCAGGCACCGCCGGGGCGCGCAGGTGATGGGCTTGCCGTTTGCGTTGCGCCATGAGCAGGACTTTGATTTAGAGGGCGACATGCATGCATTAGCATGCTTTGACAGCGTGAGCGTGAGTGTCTGACGCGAAGTATTTCATTTTCATTTGGCTGACGAGGGTGCAATGCAGCGACGAGTCCGTGGTTTGATTCCCCACATATGCATAATTTTGGTTTTTACAGTATTTCTTTCTCCATTGATAGGTAGGCCCGCGTAGATAGATAAAGAACACGAGCTGATGAGGCGCATGCGGACTGTTTGACCGGTCAACCAGACAAATACGGAGCTATACGCTGAGCCAGTGACCGTATAATCACCATATCTCGTATACAATGATCAAAGTGAGCTATCAAGACAAGTTCGATGACCGCCAATGCATTTTACTCGGTAATAAATGACCAGGATTGAAGGGGAATCCAAATTTGCTTCGTCTTCTGTCCTTGAGCTCTTGACAAACCAATGCACTATACGGTTGTCTGCCCACTCCACCCCAGAGCTCTCACCAAGCGTCGTTCATGCCACCGCGCCGCACACTAACCCGTAAGGCAGCGATGGCATCCCGCCGCGCCGAGTTCCTCGCCGCCCACGACCGCACACAAAATGGTAGGGAAGCAAAGGCATCCCGCCGTGCCGAGTTCATCGCCGCTCGCGACCTCACAAGGCCGAATGGGCGGTAGAGCAAGAGGCGGCCAAAGCCGCACAGAGGGAGCGGAAAAGTCAGAAAGCACTCAAGAAAAGAGAGGCCCGCCGCCACAAGAAAGAAAAGGACGCACGCGCTGCTGCGGAGAGGTCGGTGAAGATCCAAGCACGGTGGGGTGTCGCCGACAAAGCCGGGAAGGAGAACGACGGCGTCTGGCCAGCATGTGAGAAGTAGTAGTACTAGTAGTTAGTGTGTGTGTCTGTGTCTGAGTACGAGCATGTACCAAAACTACTAGTTACTACTGTAGTTTTTAGAGCAAATTACCAGTACATTAGCCTAGACAAAATGGAAAAATTCCTATCCTAAGCATCAAATGGCATCTCTTTATCTATAGGAATTGAGCTGCATGTCATCTCACTTCCTATGATTTTCATATTCCTATCCTATGAACGAAAGGAGGCCTCTGTTGGAGTAACTGTTGTAGCTAGCAGTACTGCTGGTATAGTAGTTTTCTTCAAGAAGCGGAATTCAACGAAGTCATGATGGTTCCTTCATCCGAGCAACTTCAAAGTGGGAAGTGGGCCTGTGATTTGACGGCTCATTAGTCATTGTTACTACGGCGCGACGACCTAGGTGACTCTCCCTTGGAGTTCTGCGTGCATGGCAAGTGGACCAGGATGGTCGACGTCCCACATGTTGGCGAATGGAAGTATTCTTTCCGATATCGAGGAGCAAGGAAACCGCGTGGTATAGTATCACTGCTGATTGGTTCGCAAAAAAATAGTATCACTTCCGATTTATAATTATTTTTTATTCCTGATGAATGCTAGCGTTTCAACTCTTACGACGAAGGGTGCCAAACACGGCACGTGCTGGATGTCCCACACGTCAGCGAAAGGAGTGGGACATGAACAGCGTGGTAGAGCCCAGTGTAAAAAACAGCGTGGTAGAGCGTCTCCACTTCTTCCACTTCTGGGTCGGAGACCACACGTACTTAGTGGTATGAACGATACAAAGTGCGACCTGGAGAGAAAGACACGTCTAGTTGGAAGGTCTCGGGGCATAAACGTAAACAAATATAAAAGTTAATATGTGCCTCCAACTAATATAGTAGTAGTAGAGTACTTAGGCACGTACTCCATAACATCAGCGTGCATTGCACGCACAACATTTAGTGGTAGTACGTAGTAAGAGACAAATGCATCCCAAGAGTTCCCTTCTCGACCTACTTTTGGGTGTTTGGTAGAGTGTATGGAGGATGCATGAGTCCACACTAGTTTAGCACAAATACACTAGAAGCATGCATGAAGAGAGCATGCATGAAGAGGGGTGTTGAGTTGAGCATGCATGAAGAGGGAACAACTATGCTGAGACGAGAACGCAACCAAAAACAACCTATATGCCACGCATGTTCATACCATTTGTGCCTTTCTACTTCACTTACTGCGCTACATTACTCAGGTTCGTACGTCCACTCCTGGGTACATGTCCGTCTCGTAGTTCCAGTCCCACGTGTTCTTCATATAGATGGAACGATCCTTGCATAACACGTGCACCTTGATGCTAGATGTCTCGCGTGTTGGCAAAAGGATGAACAAAGCTCACGTAAAAAAATAGAGTGGAAGAACATAGATTCCGGACGACCGAGAAGGAGCAAGGAACCTCGTGGTGGAGCGTCTGCACTCATAATATTTAATATTATTCAGCGATATAAAATTAACCAATCATCTCCACAGTGGACTGGAAGAGTACGAAACACGGCAGCCCAGTGTAGTTACATCATACTAGTACATGGCTAACCCACGCTATCACCATATTTCTTGGCTTCCGTGCGACACCTATCTCTAGTAATCCAGCAGCCTGTATCGCTTCTCCCTCCTCGTCTCTATCAAAGTGCGGCGGGCTGGCGTTTCTGCCGTCTATTGAGGTCGGTTAACTATCACATGTTAGCGACATGCCAAGAGCATTCTAAAAAAAATTCCTTTCACGTTCCGTTTTCAAAAAGAAAAAAATCCTTTCACGTACGAATTTGCCTGTATGCTTTGAGCAACTTGCATGTTCTATACTGCTCCTGTTTGATACTCTAACTTAGCTAGAGGTTAGACTAACTCATGACTAACCCTGAACTAACTGTAGCCAAAGAGGTGTTTGGGTGACAGGGTTAGATTGACAATAAATGCACTTCATGGAGAGAGAAAAGTGATTTTTCAGTGGTCCCAATGAGAACTATCTCCAGTTAGCACCTCTTGGGTGGGATAGTTTTTTTGGTGGGTTCGGTGCAACTTGCTCCAATTTAAACCCTCATGCTTGGATACTTCAGGGCTATTTGAGCCCCAACTAGCTCAAACTAACTCTAACCCATGAATCCAAACAGGGCCTATGGCCAGTCTCGACGCGGAGCAGTCGCGTGCACCGGGAAGCGGCACTCTTTCGACCGTCGCGCCACTTCAAAGCCGGCGCCAGTGAGAGGTCGCCTCTGCTCTGGCCGGGCATTAATGCGGCACTGACGCTCCAGGGCGACGCTGACCGTTTCATGCGGGAAACGCGCGCTGGCAAGGGAGTATAGGTTTTGAACCGTTTCAGGTGTATTACTGGTAGTTTGCAAAACTACTCAATTATTGCACTTAGTTTACTAAGAAATTGTGGTAAAAAATGTTACTCCACATCCCGCTTCCCTTCTCCTTCCTCTTCCACCGCCCGCGCACGTCCGCGGGAAGTGACCGGTCAACCCATATATAGGAGTGCTAGCACAAAAAGATGCATGCATGACCACTAAAATTTCCATATTAAAGCGCCGCTCTGGCTGGAGTATGGCGTATGTTGTTACCTTCGGCCGGCCCATGGCTACTGGGCGACGGTGGCCAGAGAAGAGGCGGCGGGAGGGGAATGAATGCAGCTACTATTTGGGTTCGCCTTCCGGCTTAAATAAATGCGCAGCATCACGTGTACCCGCGGGTGCACAAATTGTAACATACGTGTCTGCTTAAGTGGGCGTCACATAACTGGTGTGTGTGTAAGAGAGATTCTGAGAGACAGAGTGCGTGTGTGCGACTCTACTCTTCGGACATGTACTCAACCTTTTGCATCGGGATATAAGTATAATGGTATTTACTTTAGCTAGTGATTTACGTGGCAATGTTAACGTGGTTGTGTCAAAAAATGTCACTTCCTGCTCGTGATTTGCGTTATATAATTACAAGCAAGATTCTCGTGCATTGCACGGAACATCAATATGCATTTTTTAAGAACACCTGTTGTGATTGACCCGTGCAGGAGTAATCCCATGTGTAAAAACTAATGATATCTCGATAAGTTTATCAGAAAATGGGTATCTCGAGAATGTCATCAAAAAAATGAAAGATGAGAGATAAGGCGAGGAGGAGTGGAGCGTGGTGGTGACTGGTGGTGGGAATGGGCGGAGGCATGGGGATGGACGGCGCCGGCAGGCTGCAGCGGCCACCATGCATGCTAGATTGTTCCAGAGACTTATTCCTTTTTTAATTGCTGAGCAATGAGGTTGCGGGAGATAATGATGTGGAGAGAGGTGCGGTATCTTTTGTAAAATTATCATAGTTTGCTTTCTATCCTCAGATATAGATCATACGGTCTGTATTACAAGATGGCAGGGACACCATCACCGCCAACTTGTTTTTTATAAGGGTACAGATGATAAGTTTGCTGACTACTAAAGTAAAGTGGAATTTGTCAATGTTATGCAAGTAAATAAAGGTGATTGTTTATCATACGGGTAAGGTTGGATGAAGGGTGGTAGGAACAAATGCTCCGCCTAGAGCATGTGTGTGTGAGATGGAGTCTTAGTGTGTGTGGGGGGTGTGTGTGTGTGTGAGAGGAGAGAGAGAGATGGAGTCTTAGTTTGTGTGTGTGTGAGAGAGAGAGATGGAGTCTTAGTGTGTGTGTGGGGGGTGTGGGTGCGTGCGTGCGTGTGTGTGCATGTGCTTGTGTGTGTGTGAGAGAGAGAGAGATGGAGTCTTAGTGTGTGTGTGGAGGGGGGGCGGTGCGTGCGTGCGTGTGTGTGTGTGCGTGCGTGTGTGTGTGTGTGCGTGTGTGTGTGTGTGTGTCGCGGAGTCCTCTGTGGCGCATGTAATCTAAGTGTGCATGTCTTCATCATAGAGAGGTGATGTGTATGGCAGAGGCCACCAACGATGGGGTGCGAGAGAGAAAATGCCCGTAGAGAGGGAAGAGAAGGTGTGTGCGCGTGAGAGGTGTCGACATCGAGAGGACGTGTTTGTTCGAGAGACACCGAGGAAGACTACTATATATCGATGGTGCATGTAGGAGGGAATTAAACAAAGGGATGGTCTTATTAGTTTCGGGGATATAGGGGAAGAGTGAGAGGTGGGGGGGGGGGTAGCTAGAAGGAGATTGTTAAGTGTGAGTGCGTGTTTTACTCATCCAGGCGGAAGTTATCTGCACAAAAGAGGAGAACGATTCGATGTGGCGTTAGGATTGAGGGTAATTAACTACGTATGGAGACATAGCGACCTTGAACGTGCATGTGTGAGAGGTATACATGTATACGTGGGATGTGTGTGTGTGAGCGCGCGCATGATCGAGATAAAAGAAAGAAGGCATAAGTCATAAGATCAACGACATGGGAGAGACGGATCGGTATGACAATATGCATGCATGTGAGAATGCAGGGAAGAAGGCCCGACAATTGAGCATCTGTTTTTGTCTTTAAGAGATAGTGGCGTGGGCTGGAGCATGCATCTATGGCGAGCAGAGGGAGTGAGGCGCAACGATTGTGCAAAAGAGACCAACCTATAAATGCATATGTATGGAGAGACATATATAGTGTGGGTGATAGGAAGCAAGACTCCGTGCGAGAAAGAAATGTTGACGGAGAAACTACAGATAGATACAGAGATGGAGATGCTAGCTAGAGGGACATCCGCTAGTTTGGGTGTTGGAGATGACCGTCGGGTGGTTCAAAGGGTGAAGTTATATATGTGTGTGAGAGGGCACTTGACTGCATGTAGAGAGAAACATATGTAGTGTGCGTGATACGAATCAAGAGTGAGGGCGAGAAAGAAGGTTGATGGAGAAACAGATAAATAGAAAGATAAAGATGCTAGCTAGTGTGCGTTAGAGATAGGAGTCGAGTGGATCAGAAGGCTGGGTTATGTGTGTGGGTGTGAGAGAGATAGAGAGAGGGTGCATGTGAGTCACATACAAACAGATATCAGAGAGAAATGAGATCCAGAGAGACGGAGTTTTGTGTCTGCGAGAGAGAAAGATATTTCAGAACGAGAGTGATAGCTAGAGAGACATACGAGGGAACGCAAGATATCTCTAGGGAGAGAGGGTGTGTGTGAGCGACATACAAGAAAACAATGGAGAAATATGAGACCCTGGGAGACAGAGTTTGTGTTTGTGTGTGAGAAAGAGATATTGAAGAGGAAGAGTCGTAGGTTCTCATATCTAAGGAGCTAAAGACATCTCTGTATGAGGGGTGTGCGAGTGGCACACATGGGAATAGTAGAGAGAAATGAGACCCCGGGAGACAAAGTTTTGTGTTTGTGTGAGAGAAAGAGATTCCACATGGAGAATCATAGTTAGAGACATATGAGGAAACGCAAGATATCTCTAGGGAGAGAGAGTATGTGTGAGCGACATACAAGAGAATGGTGGAGAGATATGAGACACTGGGAGACAGGGTTTGTGTTTGTGTGTGAGAAAGAGATATTTAAGAGGAAGAGTCGTAGCTTCTCATATCTAAGGAGCGAAAGACATCTCTGTGTGAGAGGGGTGTGCGAGTGGCACATAGGGGAATAGTAGAGAGAAATGAGACCCCGAGAGACGAAGTTTGTGTTTGTGTGAGAGAAAGATATTTCACATGGAGAATCATAGTTAGAGACACATAGCAGGGAGCGAGATATACTTAGAGAGAGATAGAGTGATGAAGGTCGAGGGAGAGAGTACCGTTAGTGTTTTACGAAGATAAAAGATCATTGTCGACATACAGGTAGCACGAGAGATACCTGAGAGACGATGAATGCGTATAGGTCCAGAGAGATAGTCCTATATAAGCATGAGTGATAGCTATATGAGACGAATATCTGGATTAAAGGGGATTCAAATATTTAAACTCGAGATCATGACATCGATAATATCATAACGCAAATTGGTGTATCAAACATGCATATTCATTTGAATTTGGGCACACGTGTAATGTTATATAGTTTATCAATATTGGTGATCCATAGATTCTTCAATTAAAAACAATGCATGGTTTATATGCAATTAATGTCTAAACGGGATTACACTATATGTTGCGTGTGTGAAACACATTATACATGTTTGAGAAGTAAAAAAACCCGCATGAAACACACCTTAATTGGAGACAGTTAGCGAGGAATGCATACATTGGATTTGAACATAAAGTGGTTTCAAATATTTGAAAATCCAAATTGATGGATACAACCTTATGAATCTGAGATCATGCCATTTGTAAACCATATTTATGTATAAATGGTGTTGTGCTTTTGAAAGTATATATAAAAAATGATGTATATAGAATGTAATTCCAATTGAAAATGGATCCCGCCCGAAAAAAATTGGAATACAAACGGGATTCGAATTGAGTTGGGACGGTAAACGTGCACTCTGCAAAATTTGAACGAAGTGGGGAAAGTCACAGTAACCGCCCGAAACCAAAATCTGAGAGATGGAAATCACTACTGCCTATCCCTGCCACGCAAAGCCTATCTGCTGGATTTCTATAGGTTTCGATAGGGGTAGGTTTGTAATTTCACCCAAATATGACGTAACCGCCTCTCACCCGGATTCATACACGGTGGGCGCAAAACACAGTGTGTCCTCGGCCGAAATCGACTCCCTACCCGATTCATATTCATACACGGTGGGCGCCAAAAACAAACTCTCGTCGGCAAATATTCGGTGTATGCAAGATTACCGTCCTATCCCCAACCGACTAATGTTGCTGTGATGTGGTAGAAATTTGAAAAAGGGGCTAAGTTTGTAAGTTTCCTCGCATTTGAGACAAGCGCGCCCTAAATACATGGTTCCCCCCTTCCTCTCTACCTCCCTTTTCCCCATTCGTACTCCGTGGGCGCCAAAACACCCTCTCCACCCCACCCTCCTCCGTCCGCCGCCCCATCCACCGCCGTCCTCCTCCACCATGCCGGAGCTGATACCCGACGCCGCCGTCCATTACAAGAGATCGACCTCTCTCATCCACGGCTTCGGACCGGGATCCTTGCATCCTGTCCTCTCGCTTCATTCCCGCTGTCGTCCACCTTGCCGGCGCCGCTCCTACGACCGTCTCGTCCACCGCGCCCCGCCGCCACCGGCTACCCTCCTAGATCTGCTTCCACGCCGCCGACAGCCATCGCTACCACAGCACCGTCAAATTCTCAGCGGATGCGTACACGGCGCCGCACCAGAGGCGGTACTCTTTCGTATCTGCTCAACTTATTTATCGCAGCAAGAAAATAGATCGCCACTGCTTTACTCTGATTTCTTGTCTTGGTTGCGAAGTTGCCTTTGTCCGGTTTGCACCTTCAGATCCACCATGGCACGCTCAACACTATACTCCCAATGATTATGGTTTTCCCCTTTTATATTCCACACTAGTTAAATCACAGTAGACTAAATTTCAAAATTGGGTCAGTAGATTTTTCAGAGCTCACCGGAGTTCACCGGTGCGATAGAAGGGGCTCGGGTGGTTGGGGGGCCTTGCCGAACAAAGAAAACTCGACGTGGGTGGGGGTTGGGGCAGGGGTGGGGGTGGGGTTCGCAGAGGAACATAGGCGGTGGGGGCCGGTGGTCCGGCCGGCGGCCCGTGCAGTCTTCTGCATGGAAAGAATCAGAGAGAGGAAGAAGAAGGGTTAGGAGACGTAGGATCTTCATCCAACCGCCTGAATTGGTCGAGAGACAGCTGGGAGTTGCATTCTTAATGCGCTCTAGTTCATCATGTGTGGGCACTGCGCAACCAACATTTTATTATCCAAAATCGGCTTGCTCTTCTTTACCATGTTCCTCTTCCGTTCTTCTTTAATATGTACTCTCTCCGTTCCTAAATACAAGTCTTTGTATAGATTCCACCATGGACTACATATGGAGCAAAATGAGTGAATCTACACTCTAAAATGTATCTGGATACATCTCTATGTGATCCATAGTGGAAATCTCTACCAAGACTTATGTTTTGGAACGGAGGGAGTATGATAGTAGTACAGTATGTTCCTTGTACTGAAGATGAGCAGGGACATTTGCAGTGTAGAGGTCTATACGGTCGGTTGTGATGGACACTTTGAGCCTCTTTGATTCGTAGGATCTTGTGAACATAGGAATAGGATTTGTAGTGGCCTGCCCACTTGAATCCTATAAGAATAGCAAGGAAATGAGGGGGAGTTGTGTCGCCTTTGAGAGTTACACTGATATTAACAGTACTGCACCTTCACTTTTCCGCATGAAATCACATGACAATTTGAACTTCTACTTTTCCGCATGTGCCTTATGGATCTTTTTTGCAGGAAATCAGCTCGAAGAAGAATTCCGGTTTGACAAGAATGACAGGATATCGCAAATTTGCTGCCCGCTGCTTTGCTCTTGTTAGTACCTGTTGTCCTGTATCACTGTACTTGCATACATACCTGGTTCATTATGTGACAGCAGTATGCATGATAGCTTGCTTATCAATTGTTCACTCCAAATTATCTGATCTGTATGAATGGTTACATTAGTGTAGAATATATCCAATGCCAATGTTTTTTTTAGCTCTGCATTGTTCTTGTAAGTACATGCTGTCCTTTATCAGTGTACTTATAATGATAGGAAGTTGTTCATGTGCCATCACTCTGCAGCTTATTTTCCTTTTCCCTCCATTTTCTACACATCAGATCTATATTTACTCTTACCATAAGGTTGGTACTGAAGAAGTTTAGCTGTGCATTGCTCTTGGCTGTACTTTTGCCTGTATCGCTGCACTTACATTTATAGCTACTTGGTTATGTAGCATCACTCTTCATCTTATCTTAAATATTCTCCATTTTTTCATATATTATCACATCTATATTTACTCTTAACAAAATGTAGAATAAAGGCAATGCTTTTGAAGAAGATTTTGTGGTAAACTTCTTGAATTGCACCCCCCATCAGCATGGACAAGGCCTTTATAGAGCCTGTCTTCACCAATAATGTAAGTTTGTCCATCTCAAGCCTTCAAACTTTGTTGTATATATTTGGTTAGGCATGACTGCAACAGCTGTTTATTTTTGGTGTTTGCATCAAATTGCTTCTTTAAAGTTTACTATCTAGTTCATAAACAAAAGTTTGTCCTTTCTCAATTTAAGTTTTCAGTTGTACAACCAAGTTCCTTCTTCATACCATGTAAATTAAACTATACAGAGCAAGTGATCTTCTTTTAGACTGCATGTATGCTTCTGTTCTTCATCCGTAATCCAGTGGTGTGGTGAACCTACCCACAACAGCACAATTTCATATTCTGCAATGTCTTAACTATGAACAATGTCATATCATTCTACTATTATTTAAACCGTCTCTTTATTTTCCAATCTGAAATGGTATAAATTGACAGCACACTAACCATTGATACTTACGAGTTCTTGATCTGTAATCCAGTGGTGTCGTGAAGCTGCCAACTCCTTCACAATGTCATTTCCTGCCATGTCTTGACCTGAACAATACCATATTGTGTTAATGCAATTTTAAACTGTGTCACTTTATTCGTCAGTAAGAAATGTGATGAATTGTCATCACTGATACTTTTATGTGCAAAACCTGTGATCTGTCTGCTTGTTTATCTTTCAGAGTGAGGAAGATATAAGTGTTGAACAAGTGCAGTCTCATCATCTTGCTCAGCTGCTTGCGCTGCAGCTCCCCAGCAGGGGTAACCTTTCTTGAACTCTATTGAAGTGCTGTCGGTTTTGTATATTATTTTGTCTGCGTGTTTATTTGCACTAGTGGCGATCTTTGATGCCCAGTGTATGTAATCTGCTGTCTGCTTGTCCATTCTTATCATAGTGGCGAACTTTGATGCCCAGTGGATGTAATATGCCGTAATTTCTTTATTGTATAGTCTAGGTTTTTTCTTATTCACGATGCTGCAGTTATTTTACCGTATATATATCCTATCTTCGCAGTAAACCGGCCAAACCGTAAAATTACGGTACATAATCGGGCCGTCATGCAATCACGATGTAGGTTGGGCCTGAAACGTGCCGAACAGCTCACGGGCCGGCAGCAGCCTGAAATGAACCACGACCCATGATTGTGCGAATCAAATCACGGGCTTTTAACAGGCCAAAATTGTCTCGGTCCTTGTTTGGCCCAATCAGATATCTGCTGCGAGTAGGCCTGATGCAAACCGGGCCGTAGTTAGGTCCAACTATATGACGGGCTTTTAACAGGCCGAAATTTATATAGGGCCAAATTGTTAAATGGGCCCTTAACAGGCCAAAACTAATATCAGGCCGAATCACTAAGTGGGCCTTTAGCAAGTGGGCCCAAAAGCATAGTGTCCAGTTGACGGGCCGAATCTGATATGTGCCATAATTGAGACCAAAGCCTCTTAAAGGGTCGGACCTGATCTGGGCCGTAATTTAGCCAAAAACATGGTAGGCTTTTAACGGGCCGGATCTCATATGGGCCACTATTAGGCCTGGAGCATGGCAGGCCATTAATAGACCGGATCAAATATGGGCCGACATTTGGCCCAAAACATGGCAGCCAGTTAATGGGCCGGCCTACTAGGGTCCTCCAAATCTTGTGGGCCTACAGCTGGGCCGGCCCATTAATGTTGGCGAAATCTCGTGGGCCTTTAGCTGGGCCGGCCCATTATGATCCGCAAGAACCTTGTGGGCCTTTACCTGGGCCGGCCCATTATGGCACACAAAAATCTTGTGGGCCTTTACCTGGGCCGGCACATTATGGCCTGCAAAATCTTGTGGGCCTTTAGCTGGGCCAGCCCATTATGGTCCGCAAAATCTCGTGCGCCTTTAGCTAGCCCGGCCCATTATGGTCCGCAAAATCTTGTGGGCCTTCAGTTGGGCCGGCCCATTTAAACTTGATGGGTCGGTCCACGTGTCAACATATCATAGGCGCGTCTTGCCCATTGGATGAGTGACACCTGTGCCAACGCGGACGTGACACGTGTCTCCTCCAGCCAATGATTATTTTACACGTGGAAAATCCCCATTGGTCGGGGCTGTTAACGGGTTATCGGATCCAAAACCCGACCCGATAGCTTAACGCGTTCCGTTACGGTGGATGCCACGTGTCGGTCACCCTTGACAAAAGCACTTCTATGACGCGCGATTTATCATCATGGAAGTGGGCACTTTCGTGATGATAATTCTGGTAATGTCATGGAACACTTCTACGACAGCACAAGTATGACTATCTTGATTCTGTCATAAATTTGTCATGGATGTACATGCATGACAAAAAACGCGACCTACTGTGACAAACACGTATCATCACGGAAGTGTATTTTTTTGTAGTGATCCCTTTCTACACAAGGAACCGTAATGATGCCGCCGCTCCCTGGCATTTTGAGAACGTTGTAGCCGTGGTGGATTACTGCCATAAACTTGGCTAAGGCTGGATACGCAAGGATGGCGTTGTACGGCAGGCGGATGTGGGTGACGTCGAAGTCGATGAGCTCAGTGCGGTAGTTTTCACGCTGGCCGAATGTGACAGGGTTGCCCTATCGGGGTGGTGGAGCCATTGGTTACCCCTGAGAAAGGCTTGGTAGGCTGTAGCAGATCGTATGGCACTTGGAGGCTATTGAATGTCTCGACGGACAAGACGTTGAGCCCTGCACCGCCGTCGATGAGGGTCTTGGTGACTTGGACGTTGCTGATGACGGGTGAGCAGAGCATCGGGAGGGCCCCGACGGTCGCTGCGCACTTGAGTTGGTCTGACGAGCTGAAGGTGATGGCGCACTTGGACCACCTGAGCGGGCGCGTGGCCTCGAACCTGGGCAGAGCCGCGTTCACCTCATGAGCAAACTTCTTGAAGATACACTAAGAGGCTGGGGCTTGAGCGCCGCCCAAGATACAGGCAATCGTGCATGGCTCCTGGAAGCCCCCAGCCCCCTCGTCCTGATGATGGTCCTCGTTCCTTCTTGGTGGAGGTGGCAACGACGGGAGGCTGGCGTTGCCCTTAGGGCGGTCCTTACGAGGTTGGTCTCTCCAGGCGCCCTTGTGAGGATGGTCCTGCCAGCGGTCCTCACGAGGTCGGTCGCGCCACTCCTGGCGAGGGTCGCGGTCGTCCCAGCATCCTCCACTTCGTCCCAATGCAGATGGCCCTTAGCTACTGACAGTCGCTGGTGCTGTGGCTGTGAACGTTGTGGAAGGCGCAGAATGGGCGTTGGCCTTGGATGACTCGGGGTGGTCGCGGTCGCGCTTCATCTCCGGCTCTACCACGAGCACGACAGTCCCCTTGCGCTTCACGTCCTTGATCTTGGCCTTCTTGTCCTTCTGGTCGGCAACTGGGAGCTAGAGGAGGGAAAGGCGCCCGTCCTCAGCCCTCACGCACTTGGTCGCCATGTTGAACATCTCTAGGGCCGTGCATAGTTCCTCGTGGATGGCGAGCTCCTCCTTCATCTTCACGTCGCGGACGCCGTCAGAGAACGCGGAGATGATGGCTTCGTCCGTCACCATGGGGATCTTGAAGCAGACATTGTTAAAGCGCTGGATGTACTTCTGCAGGGTTTCCCCCGGCTGCTGCTGGATGAGCTGCAGGTCGCCTGCGGCCAGCAGGCGGTCACAAGTGCCCTGGAAGTTGGCGACGAAATGCTCGCGCTTCTCGCCCCAGGAGGAGATCAATCCCACGGGCAGGTTCAGGAGCCACGAGCGCGCGCCATCTTTGAGGGCCATGGGGAACCAATTCTCCATGACCTTCTCGTCTCCGTTGCTGCCTCGATGCTCAGTTCGTAGAGCTGCAGGAACTCCACAGGGTCGGGGTGCCGTCGTAGCACGAAGGCATGTCTGGCTTGAACTTACCGGGCCAGACGACGCTGTGCAGCTCAAGAGTGAAGGCACGACAGCCTGTTGTGGTCATCGGAGCCTGTCGCGGAGGTGGAGCCTGGTCCTGGTATCCACGCGCCGCCGTCGCGGGCGTCACGCGGTCTTGACGCAGTGGAGCTGGGAGCGTAGGAGCGTTTTCTTGCGGCCGAGGGACTTCTTGGCAGCTTCCTTCTTCGCTCGCGGGCGCCCTGCGCGGCGGGTCGCGCCACGGGGCTAGGCGTCTTGGTGCGAGGGCGGCTTCTTGATGCGGAGGTGGTGGAGGCGCTCCGTGGGCTACATCGCCCGCAGCTAGAGGCGGGCGAGGTAGCGAGAGGGACGATGGAGGGGAGCCCCCGCCGGCACTGACGAGCTCGGCAATGTGGTCCAGCCTGTCGTCGTAGAGGCCGTCGACCGAGCGATAACGCAGGAGCTCGCGTGCCATGAGCAGTGCAGCCTGGGTGTCCGTGGGCGCGCGACAAGCATGGGACAACGAACCGGCCGCAGTCAGCAACGGGGTGGCGGTGCATCCATCCCACCACACGAAAGGGTGCACCGATGAAGCTTGCTGCTTGTTCCCGGCTGGGCCAGTGGCAGTGTTGGCAGCGGATGATGGAGAACAACGGGGAGGTCCGCCAATGGGCGCCGTCTGAGTGACGCGAGTGGCGAGGGCGGCCCGGCGCTCAGCGCATGCTCGGCGAGCGTCAGCCATGGACATGGTGGAGCGGTGGAGCATGGATCGGTGGAAGAAAGGCTTCAACGCACCCCTACCTGGCGCGCCAAATGTTGGATTACGGCTTCCGGCAAACCCTTGAGGTTCGAACACTGGGGTGCGCATGAAGATCTCTCTCTCCCTAGATCGCTCTCGCAATGATCTCAAGGCCAAGCTCGTCGAACCCAAAGAACAAGAGACACGAGAGTTTATACTGGTTCAGGCCACCATTGTGTTGTAATACCCTACTCCAGTGTGGTGTGGTGGACTGCCTTGTAGGCTGAGAATGAACTAGTACAAGGGATGAACAACCTCCTGAGGAGAGGTGTTCTTGAGCTCGGTGAGCTTGTGTGTGCGAGGATGGTCTGAATGATCCCCCCTCTGCTAGGGTGGTCGCTAGTCCTATTTATAGAGGCCCTGGTCCTCTTGCCAAATGTTAGGTGGGAAGGGATCCCACAATAGCCAATTTTGAAGGGATACAACTAGTACAAGCTATCCTGACAAAAGGTGGTCTTCGCCTGCCAAAGGCTCTAGTGGTGACGAGGCCGTGGGCTCCACGATGACCTCCGTCCTGACGTCCTGCTGGTCTTGGTCTTGTTGCACTGATATGGAAACCTTTGTTTGATGCCTCAAGACTCCTCACATGCGCTTGCCCCTTTAGCACCAAAGAGCAAACTGGCACACTGCGCCCGCTGGCGCCCGCTTGACCCTGGTCGTCACGGCTCACATCACGTGAACCCCGCGAGGTGCCCCTTGCATAGATATCTTCACTCCTCGGGAGCCAGCCTAGCGAGGCCACCCCTGAGGAAGTCTTGGTGTCGTCCGCCTCGCGAGGCTTGGCCCCTCGCGAGGGTCTTGAGTCGTTGCTGCTGAAGGTGGGCCGTACCAGGCCACTGGCCGAGACACGCCCTAGGCCGCAGGCAGGCAAGTCTAGGTACGCCCATTCCCAGGACGCCGACACACGTGGCACGAACAAGGAGGCGGACGACATTGCCAAGAGGGCGTCCCGAGGCCACCCTCAGGAGCCTGGCGTCTTTGAGGAATGGCTCTTCAAGCCATTAGCGGCTCCCCCCACTACAGGATCAGCGCTGCCTCGGGAAGAGCTGCCCATGGCACCCTCCTCGGGGGCCCACCTGCTTCTCGCGCTCGAACCTCAAGAGGGGTGTTGGACCGATGAGTTCAAGGCGTACCTGCTCCGAGGCACCCTGCCGGAGAAGGAGGAAGATGTAGAACATGTGGCCCGCCAGGCCACCGCGTACTGCATCCAGGACAGCGAGCTCTATCGAAGGCGCCCAAACAACGTCTCCTCCTTACGTCCGGTGGCATGCCCGAGAGATGACAGACAGACTATGCGTGCAGGGGCACACCCGGCGAGGTGGCACCTTGGACCAGGACAGGGCCCCGCAGGCTCGAGGGGCCCGCGAGGCCAAGGAGCCTCACAAGGGACCCGGGGGCTCGAGGGGCCCGTGAGGCGAGGGAACCTCACGAGGGCCCCGGGTGCTCCAGGGGCCAAAAGGGCTCACGAGGAGCCCGGAAACGGGTATCGCGAGGCGACCAAGCGGCCCACGGCCAATATGGGGATGCGTCGTTCTGGCTACCCGCAGTTGCCAGTCCGAAGGCCCCACCCAGAACTGCCAGTGCACAGGCTCACCAGTGCGCGACCTAGGGAAAGGGGCGGGGTCCCTGACCGGGAAGCAGGCGACCGCCTTACGCCTCCCCAAATCTCCGCCCGTGACACTCTCACATAATAATGAGTGGGGTTGTACATGCCCTGGAGTCTCCTGAGTGCTGCCACTGATCCTCACGGGGGCTCCCACCCACTTCTTAGTGGAAGCCCCATGCTCTGCGGTGGCGGACAACACGGTCTTACAATGACTATGCGGACATCCAGTGGAAGCCCCATGCTCCGCACTGGCGGACGACACGGCCCCCCAATGACTATGCCCACACCCAGTGGAAGCCCCATGCTCCGCATTGGCGGGAAGACTAGAAGACTAGCATAGGTGCCGGACATGGCTTTTCATTACTTTTCTTGTAACCGAATTTGCTGCTTCTTGGAATAAACTTGTGACTCCTGCATTTTTGTTCGGAAAAGAGGGGATTTCCTGGCTCTTCTTCTTCTAGCCGTTTTTCCTTCACTTGATTTCCGTCTTTGCGAAAGATGGCGGGCACCCGTGGCTCCCTCCATTGCACCCGCGAGCGGGGGCTGGGCGCGGTACGCACGCTTGGGTCGGCCCAGTGTCGCTGAAGATGCCTTAAGGGCCCAGGTCACAGTAGCCGCGGCCTTGCCCACGCGCACACCTCTCCGGGGCCTCAGCGTCCGGATCCTCGTGGGGCGCTCTCCAGCGAGCTGGCGGGTGCGTATTGCCCAAGGCTCTTGACAGGCGCCCACCTCTAGACCTTGATCGGGCACCGCGTCACAGCATGACAATGACGGCCACCCCTGCTCAGGGGTCGCCGGCGCGCGAAAAGTAAACGAAAGGCCACATCAGAGAGTGCAATACTATTTAATACATCATAGAGAAAGTTCTTCCAAAAAAGTGCTTTCGCATCCCCGCGGGGTCACACTCAAAGTCTTGACTGGAAAACTGGGAGATACAAGCCATTACCATCCTTGCTATCATCTTCGCCATCGTCGGCCCCGCGTTCTTCGACCACAGGCATGCCCACATCCTCGGTAGGGGTGAGCTCCGTGATTAGGTCGTCCACATGATCTTCCACCAGGCCCGCCAGAGGGACTTGGCTCGCTCCGAGTACGGGGGCTATCGCGGCATCAAAGTCGAAGACAGGGTCAGAGCGAAGAAAGTGGCTGAAGACGCACGAGAACGCACGCGCAAGAAGTTCGCGGCTCCTTTCCTCGTCGAGCCAGCGTGCCGTGCTGGCCCCGCCTTCAAGGCAGGACACGACCTTTGTTAAGAAGCTGAGATAACCAGAGTCACCGGCAATGAGCGGGCTTGAGACATTCTCATCACCAATGCTGCTCAGGGCCCGGTTGGCACTTAGCCCAATGGCCTGGAACATTTGGGAGCGCTTGTGCTGCAGTGCCTGGGCTCGGCTCGCGTCGTATGAAGCTTTCTCCATGAGGGAAGAAACGCCTTCTACCTGCTGGTAGAGGAAGGACAGCTCGACCTCGGCAGTGGCCCTAGCTTCCCTAGCGGATTTCTCGCGCTACTCCGCTGCAGCTAGCTTCTCCTTGAGGGCGTCGGCCTCGCCCTGAAGCTCTTCACGCCGCATGCAGAAGTGAGCCTCCTAGAGCTCCAACTTCCGGCGGTATTCCTTGGCAAGGGTCCTGCGGATCCCCGCCACCTTCTCATTGACCCTCACTGGATCTTCGCCTCCTGAGAGGTGAGGGAATCCTCGGCAGCGGCCACTTGGCGCTCCATCACTTCCAGCCGCTCTCGCTCCAGGCTTTGCTCCAGCGCCTCCAGTGCCAGTGTGTCCTTGAGCATGAGGGGCTTCACCTCGCTTGCGGCAGCCCGACCAACGGGGTGGTGAGCGCGGTCGTGCGTGCCCGCAGTTGTTGCTCGAGGATGGCATTTGAAGCTTGTAGCTCCCTCTCGTGCCCCTCCGCCGTGTGGGGACCCCGACTCATAAGTCGTGATCACCGACTGCACATGTACAGTGATCCCAGAGATCAATGCTCACTGAACATATAGAAGCTGAATAACAAGATTCTTACATTCATACATACCGTCTTACATAAAGTATGACCATTATGGTCTAGTCTTGAGTATAACATCGCAGCGGAAATCTTCGTCGATAACTTGGACCCATGCCATCTGCCTTAACCCTACATGCATTCTGACTGGGAAGCGTCCTAGCTTGCACGATCGTCACCAAAGAGCTCTTCTTCATATCATCTTCTTTCATGCCTAGCCAATAAAATAACCAGTGGCAAGCCAATGAGTACTTTGAATGTACTTGCAAGTAACCCAAGGGTGATTGCAGAATAATTATGCAGAGCACTACCGCTAAATTGGCATTTTTGCGGAAAGCTAGTTTTTCTCATGCAAGTATGATAAACATTTATCAAGGACATGAATGCGTCCGCAACAAGTATCAGGAGGTTACAGACATCAACATCGAGTAAGAGTTATGAACAACTCGTGCTCAAGCTCATCGTGACTTCTTCAACAATATTACCAAACCGTGTTGTTTGCCTCAGACACACCCCCGGTTTTGTAAAAAATGGACGTAGCCCAAGAGTGGTTACCCAACTGTCCTTGACCGTGGACACGGCTATTCGAATAGTTTGACACTCTGCAGAGGTTGCACACTTTACCCACAAGAACCGGGGAACTTCCGTGTCATCCACGACCTGCAGTACCTCAAGTACCCGGGGTAAGCACCCAGATATTATCTTTCCCTTGAAAACACTAATAAAGAGTCCTTTCGTTGGCCCTTGTCCTCATGATGTACATCATGCGAGACTTACTTGAGATCGTACTATCCGAGGGGGGACGCAACGGTGTGCCCGGTGTCTGTAAAAACAGCCATAGTCGCCCTACCTGGCACGACTCCGTATCGAGAGAGTACCGCATACACTCCCGCCACTAGTAATGCGGGCTCCCTGCTAGTATTGACCAAAGTAAGCAACAAAGCGCTCCCTGGAATAACAGTCGCAACTTAAACCAATCCGTTTAAAAAAAACACACACACTTGCCTCGGTACACCACTTTGTCATCAACTGCCCACCCAACTCATCATCTCCCTCGAGCATAAGTGGCACCAGACAGGGTGTTCGTGAAGTCTTTTTAAAAGTACTCTGCGTCCATCACCATGCATATCCCCGTCCCATTTGCGTAGCTACTACTATCGCATCCTATCTACTCCCACCAGCATAACCCTCATAGGAAGGTAGGGTCACGCTTGATGCAACTTTCAATAGGAAGGTAACAAAGGCAATAACCAAAGTGGTCACCAACTCAACATGATCCTAATGCATTGAAAATAGGTGCTATATGATATGAACAAAAATGGGTTTCTTATCATGGTCAAAGGGTTGCTTGCCTGTTTTAACAAAGTCTTCGAGGTCTTGTCTCTGGCCCAACTCCAAGTATTCCATCTACTTCGTCAACTGACGTCGGAAACAACACAATAAGCAACACAACAAGACAAACATAAAAGTGCTCTAAAAATATTAATTTGACTTTTCTAGGACATCTCTGGTCAGATGAGGAATGACCAAAGTGGTTTCATAGGAAGTGGATCAATGGATTCCTTTGAACATTTCAATATGATGGAATCAAGAGAGTAGTGGACTTGCAAGAAGTGTATAGAAGAATTATTTTGAAAAATGAGCAAAGGCACCCATCTAACAAGGAATGATTTTAGAAGCATCTAGGAGTTGGTTTCACTGGATTTGGAGTTCAAATGGTTTTCCTATGAATTTGCAAGGTTGGCAATATATGGAGAAATGACCAATATTTCATGTAGAACAGAAAGTATTGGAAAAAAGTTCAAAAACTATGTTTTGAACCTATAAGTATCTAGGAACATGAATCATGGCATTTGGATTAAATTTGAGCTCTCTGTGATTTTCTAAAGTTTATCACAGGAATGGAAAAATGGGATTTGATAATATTTGTGAAGAAAAAGTTTTTGGACAAATGTGAAAATTGCACCATGTGATAGAGAATGAATTTATGAACTAGTAGAAATTTGAATAATCAAATTTGGAGTCTATTTGAATTGTTTATGCATTTTGAAATGCACTTGAAAAGAAAAAGAAAAGGAAATGGGCTTTACCCTTGTCTTGCCCGCTGGGCGGGAGATAGCAGTAGGCCGGCCTAGCGGCTCGGCTGCACGGGCATAGGAGGTGACGTCGATGGCGCCTACACGGAATACGTCTTGGCCACGGGCAGACGACTCCAGAAGAAGCCGTGTCCACTTATCCCGCGGGCCCGGCCCTCAGGGTCGCCGACACGCGGGGCCCACCTGTCGGGTTCATGCCCAACCTCCCGCTAAAATAGAGCAGAGGCAGACGGCGGTGTCGACGATGGCTTGCGGGCACTATAGGCCACCGTTTCCGGTGAGCTGGCCACCGGCATGCACAGGGCACCCCGACGCGTCCAATCGTGGGTGGCACGGTCGCCCAGGTCCACCGGGTTGAGTAGGGCATCGGCCGCGGCGGACGAGGCTGACGGTGAGGTTGGGGCATGGTGTCGCGGCCGCGGAGAAGAAGAAATGGAGTCCAGGAGAGGGCCATGGGGAAGTGGGTGATGCTCTGGTGCGGGTAGGAGGGAGAGAGGAGCACCAGAGAGCTCGAATTTGAGCGATGGCCGGTGGGAAGGTTTCCGGCCATGGAGGTTACTGGGGGGCACTCGAGGAGGAATGGGTCAGCCTAGGGAGCGTACGGGAGAGAGAGAGCCAAAGGAGTAGATAGGGGGCTCGGGGGTGGCCCTAAGTAGATGAGTAACGACTCACCGTAGACCAGTGCGCCGGCGAGGTCGTTGCTGTTGCTGTGGGTCACGGGGGCACTTGTGGGAGTGTCTGGGGTGCTCGTGGGTTTGGTCCAGAGCTAGGAGAGAGAAGAGAGAGAGCAGGGGTGGCCAGGGGCACCGCGTGTGTGAGCTTGCTCACTAGTGCACTCGAGTAGTCGGCGCGCGTGCGAGCAGGGGCAGGAGTAGGGAGAAGGAGGAGGGGGCCGACCAACTACCATGCTGCTGGAGCGTGTAAATGGCATGCCATGGCATTTTATATGCCTTGTGGGCACGTCCACTGATGTCTGGCTGCTCTACGGGGCAGTAAAGAAGAGGGGAGGGGCATTGGATGCCCTGGACATCCAATAGGAGAGGAGTGGGGTTGAGAGGGAGAGAGCAAGGGGCTGTCCAGAGGGGTAAATGAGGCGGTTTCACCCCTCAATCATTGAGCTGAGGCCAGGGGAAAATTACTGGAGGTAGAAGAGGGTCAGGAGTAGCTGTGGTAAGAAGTTGGGCCCATGGAGATTAGTGGAAGAGGTCAAAGTAATGCTTTTGGAAATTTTCCAGAAGGTGTTTGATGTTGGTTTGGGCTATCAAATGGATTCCATTTGGCATGAGACTTAACAGGATCAAATGGCATATCAAAATGAGCCAGATCACCAAGTTTGAGCTCATTTGAGAAAATTTCACAATTTAACTTTTGTAAACCCTAGAAATCAACAGAAATGGACTTGCTTAGATCTAGCTAAGCGAAACTCTTCTCCTTGGTGCACCACTTACTGTAGTGTCATCATTTGTGTATTTGAGCATGTCCACAAAGTTTGGGATGAAATGGAGAAAGTTGTTAATGTAGAGCTGCTCAAATTTCGATCTGTACAGGAAGGGTTTTGGGGAACTTTTGTGAATCAAAAATATTTTTATTGAGATAAAATTTTGCAAGATCATCACATTATACATATGTGACTTGCTAGATTTTTCTTGGATTTATTTGAAAATATTTCTTATAGAAATATATCAAATATTTGAAATGGAGAGAAATGGTTTTGGAGGGTTTTTTCCAACATTTTGAACATGACCATCTGTTGAAACTCATATATATGGAAAATATATGTCCACTGAGTTTGCCTAAATTTTCCCAAATATTTTGAAACATTATAATAATTTTAACCTATTAAAGACCATTTCTGGCCTAAAGAAAAATCCTTTAAATAAAATAGCAAAATAACATTTAAAATAATATTTTTGTGGTTTTAGGGGGTCCTATATCTAGTAAGATTCAAATATAATTTTTGAAAGATTTTTGTCATCCTAACTTAGGTACTTGTAGTTCAGCCTGAAGTCAGGGGGTTTGAAAAACCTAATTTATAAAACAACTTTTGGCCAGATTATTTTTTGTAAGAAAATACTTTTATGTCCTATACACATGGCATGATCATTGGGTAAAGTTTCAGGTCAGGAGAAAGAAGTATAGGAGTTGCAGGATTTATTTGATTTTTGACACTTGCAAACAGGAGACAAAAATCCAATCAAAGCAAAGACCAAAACACTCAAAAGTTTTTGCAAAACCACATTTTATCATGATTTATTAGCTTAAGTGTTGTGGCATGAAAATCAGGGTGTGACAGACCTACCCTCCTTACAAGAATCTCGTCCCCGAGATTCCCATACTAGGCGCGGAAAGGGACACGGAAACTTGGATCTCGGGTTGTCTTCACATCCTCATGTTGCTTCTGCTTCCGTGTGGTGCTCCATTAAACTTGAAGTACTTGATGGTGTGGCTTCATGTATGATGTTCTTCTTGATCCAGGTTGTTAATGGGTAGCTCGCGGTAGCTCAGATTGGGCTGGGGGTCGATGGCTCGGTGGTCGATGCCCTTGTAGGGGTCATGCTAGTCAAGAAGTTGGA
Organism: Triticum aestivum; assembly: GCF_018294505.1. Classification (NCBI taxonomy): domain Eukaryota; kingdom Viridiplantae; phylum Streptophyta; class Magnoliopsida; order Poales; family Poaceae; genus Triticum; species Triticum aestivum. The sequence continues at coordinate 193,309,998 of NC_057805.1, read as the reverse complement.
GAAACTTCCAGAGTTGTGATGCGTGGAAAACATTGTGCATAGTGGTAACACAGGTGGCAACTCCATCGGGTAACCGTCTACTATTCGTCTTGCAGTGTCCTTGGAGTGGGCGATAAAGCTTGGTGTGAGCTTTCCTTTGTCATGGAAATGCTTGGTTCCTTTGAGAGGGGTGGCATGTAGACACACCTGGTCTTCGACGCGGAAGTTTACTTCTTGGCCATGGTGGTTGGTATAGTTCTTCACCCTCGACATGGTGGTCTTCAACAGTTCTGACTAGCTGAACGACTCTTCTTCCGCCCTCGGGTAGACAAGTAGGTCACCAAAATAAATGTGGCAACCAAGTTGTCCAAGTACTCCATGAAGACTTTGTTCATGAGGTAAATAAAGTAGGCTGGGGTACTAGTGGTGCTCATGGTTAAGTATTGGTGAAGGTCTTCTTGATCTAGAGCCAAAGCCCATTGTCATGATCCAACCATGTGGTGGTTTGCTAGGGCATAAGGGATTCAAGGATTCTAGTGTGCGGGTGAACGTTTATCATCTTATCCTTAAGCACAGTTTCTGAGATGCCAATTGTTCTATCTAGTCCTCTAAACAAATCACTTTATACCACCAAAAGATTCATCTTGTATAGGTCAATTCTAATTATCTCTCATGTTATTCATATCCTCATGACTCCCGAGGAGAGGTCTAACAAAATCACACATGTCAACTATCCCCAAACTCATATCTACGCAAAAATCCATGGGTAGAACATACAAGCTGCTAAGCTTGAATTAAACACCACAATCCAATGCTCAGCCTATTCTTCAAGGTCCAAGATAGTGCATCTCTATCCTAAGGAAACACGTCGTATGCCACTCCGAGATCTTGTTTCCTTCCTATGAATCAAACCCAACAGCCCATTAGCTTCCATCATTCTCCACATGACCTATTAATCCTACAAATCCAATATCTATGGTGTTCCACATCATCTTCTAATGTCCTATAATCCCCAAGTGCTTGAAAAGGGCTAGCCCCACTATAGTCAGTCCACCAATTTTCCCTTATCGCAATCAAGTAAACTCCAAGATCAAGCTCATACAAATCCCTAAATAAACTCCAAGAATTAATCCCATGCCCTAGTTTATTGTCCACCGAGAAGCATGGTATCATGATTGAGATCATTAATATAAATCCAAATTACTCCGAACCATGTAGACATACTCAGCATCTATACTCAACTAGGATCACCTATTTAAATCCAAATCTCATGTCCCGTGAGAATTCCTACATATTTCTCCCAAGTCATTATCGTAATGACAACTATATCCTATCAATATCCTCTCATGAAGTCAAATCCTTGTACTTTCGAGAATTTCAGCTTGTGACCATAATTGTCCTGCTAAATCCAACTTACTCAAGGGAGAAGTAAATTATGCTACTCTACCAACATGATCCCACCAAGTTCATGTACCAATATGTAATCCTCATAATCCACCAAAGAGTCTCTGATATTCCTCAAGGTGACTAGTACAGCCTCATCAATTCATTAGTCCTACTGATCATGTATCCTCAAAACGGTCTTCCCTATGGCATCGTCAGTTCTCGTGCTATCTTAGAATGATAATGTGCTAGTTCACTATGTCCACTAGATCCATAATGAACCCAGTGTTGTGCAAGGTTAAGGAGGCTTAACTTGTTCTCCTGCAATTCTGTATGTTAAGCTCATGGTTAAGGATTCGAGCTGGGGTATCCCGTGAAGTCTCGAAGGGTCTAGGGATAGGTTTCTAGTCTTGAGGTGTAACCATACGGGGTTGCATTTGGTCGAGGAGGCTGTAGCAAAAGTCTTCAGTGCCGGTGGCTTGCCAAGGTGGAATCCTTGGTGCATCTTGTCTTGCTGGTCTTCAGTTGATGAGAGACATGAGAGGGGAAAGTAGCATAGAGGGGGGATGCCTGAAGGGGGTTCTATAGTGCAAGTGCAAACAAACAAGGGCCGTAAAGGCCACACACACATTCATTAAGATACGATAGATGCTATAGTCGCATACATGCTGCCCATGGCAAAAGGGTGACTTATATCAAATCACAAACAAATAAAAACAAGCAACAGACAATCATGGTTCTATTCGAACCATCACACGGACTCAACTGCGCGTAGGGGGTACACGACTCATCCTACCCTAGGGGTTCTCGGACTTGGTAGTCGTGCTTTGCTTCGTGCCTCATGCAGTCTTATGGGTTTTCCTCAGGTGTTGCTATGTCTCTTATAGTTGTTTGATGAAACGGTCCGGGTTAGGCCTGAAGATTCTTCAACAACTTCTCACCTGTTGAAGTGATGGGGTGAAGGTGGCTCCTCGTACTAGGCATTGACTCAGTCTTCTGTTGTCTTCTTGATCATGACGATCCCTTTTTGTCTTCTAAGGCGTTGATGGTACAAGGTAGGTATACCTTTATGCAAGGACATTAAAAAGGCATAGTAGAGGTCCAACATGTTGGTTATGTTGATGACAACATCGACACCAAGAGCGGGGGATGAAGAGAACCGTTTTCCTGCTCACTATAGTGAGGCGGACCAAATGGCGAGGTTCTCATCCACCGGTGGTTGCCGATACAACAACGGTAAGGACATGGTTGCATCATCCTGGGGCAAATTCAAAGGCGTCACCATCCTCTGGGTCTTTATTTCCTCATTCATCGAAGATGTATCTTCTGTTGGCATCATCTTGCTGTGGTGTCGCCAATCTTGTGTTCGGAAGAGGTGGGCGAGTGTTTGGCAAGGTGTACTCCTTTGAGGATTACAAGGAATCCCGTGGTCAGGGGCTTGAGGGTGCTAGCGACCGTTTGCAATAGTTTTGAAGGGGAAGAGATCGATTGGGAAAATACACCTTAGTTTTTCCAAAAAACTCAAAGGGGAAGAGGAGTATAGACAGTTTTGAAAACTAGTAATTGTTTGGAAATATTTTTACCCTAACTAACGACCATGCTAACCAAGGCTTATACAGTCAGGATGGCTCTGATACCAGCTCTGTGGGGACCCCGACTCATAAGTCGTGATCACCGAATGCACGTGTACAGTGATCCCAGAGATCAATGCTCACTGAACATACAGAAGCTGAATAACAAGAGTCTTACATCCATACATATCGTCTTACATAAAGTATGACCATTATGGTCAAGCTTGAGTATAACATCACAGCGGAAATCTTTGTCGATTACTTGGACCCATGCCATTTGCCTTAACCCTACAGGCATTCTGACTGGGAAGCGTCCTAGCTCGCACGATCGTCACCAAAGAGCTCTTCTTCATATCATGTTCTTTCATGCCTGCCAATAAAATAACCAGTGGCAAGCCAATGAGTACTTTGAATGCACTCGCAAGCAACCCAAGGGTGATAGCAGAATAATTACGCAAGGCACTACCGCTAAATTGGCATTTTTGCGGAAAGCTAGTTTTTCTCATGCAAGAATGATAAACATTTATCAAGGACAGGAATGCGTCTGCAAAAAGTATCAGGAGGTTACAAACATCAGTGTCGAGTAAGAGTTATGAACAACTCGTGCTCAAGCTCATCGTGACTTCTTCAACAATATTACCAAACCGTGTTGTTTGCCTCAGACACACCCCAGGTTTTGTAAACAGTGGACGTAGCCCAAGAGTGATTACCTAACTGTCCTTGACCATGGACACGGCTATTCGAATAGTTTGACACTCTGCAAAGGTTGCACACTTTACCCACAGGATCCGGGGAACTTCCGTGTCATCCATGACCCGCAGTACCTCAAGTACCCGGGGTAAGCACCCGAACATTATCTTTCCCTTGACAACACTAACAAAGAGTCCACTCGTTGGCCCTTGTCCTCACGATGTACATCATGCGATACTTACTCGAGATCATACCATCCGAGAGGGGACGCAACGGTGTGCCCAGTGTGTGTAAAAACAGCCATAGTCACCCTACCTGCCACGACTCCGTATCAAGAGAGTACCTCATACCCTCCCGCCACTAGTAATGCGGGCTCCCTGCTAGTATTGACCAAAGTAATCAACATAGCCCTTTCCCATATAAAGGTAGAGTGGTTGCGCATGTAAGGTTGGAATAACGGTCACAACTTACCAATCCGTTTTGAAAAAAAAAACACACACACTTGCCTCGGTCCACCACTTCGTCATCAAGTGGCAACCCAACTCATCATCTCCCTTGGGCATAAGTGGCACCCGATGGGTTTTTTGAAAAGTCTTTTAAAAGTACTCTGCCTCCATCACCATGCATATCCCCATCCCATTTGCGTAGCTACTACTATAGCATCCTATCTACTCCCACCCGCATAACCCTCATAGGAAGGTAGGGTCACGCTTGATGCAACTTTCAATAGGAAGGTAACAAAGGCAATAACCAAAGTGGTCACCAACTCAACATGATTCTAATGCGTTGAAAATAGGTGCTATATGCTATGCACAAAAAGGGGTTTCTTATCATGGTCAAAGGGTTGCATTCCTGTTTTAACAAAGTCTTCGGGGTCTTCAAATGTCTCTAGCCCAACTCCAAGTATTCCGTCTACTTCGTCAAATACGTCGGAAACAACACAATAAGAAACACAACAAGGCAAACATAAAAGTGCTCTAAAAATATTAATTTGACTTTTTTGGGACATCTGTGGTCATATGAGGAATGACCAAAGTGGTTTCATAGGAAGTGGATCAATGGATTCCTTTGAAAATTTCAATATGATGGAATCAAGAGAGTAGTGGACTTGCAAGAAGTGTATAGAAGAATTATTTTGAAAAATGAGCAAAGGCACCCATCTAACTAGGAATAATTTTAGAAGCATCTAGGAGTTGGTTTCACTAGATTTGGAGTTCAAATGGTTTTCCTATGAATTTGCAAGGTTGGCAATATATGGAGAAATGTACCAATATTTCATGTAGCACATACAGTTTTGGGAAAAATGTTCAAAAACTAAGTTTTGAACCTATAAGTATCTAGGAACTTGAATCATGGCATTTGGATTAAATTTGATCTGTCTGGGATTTTCTAAAGTTTATCACAGGAATGGAAAAATGGGATTTGATAATTATGTGAAGAAAAAGTTTCCGGACAAATGTGAAAATTGCACCACGTGATAGAGAATGAACTTATGAACTATTATAAATTTGAATAATCAAATTTGGAGTCCATATGAATTGTTTATGGATTTTGAAACTCACTGGAAAAGAAAAAGAAAAGGAAATGGGCTTTACTCTTATCTTGCCAGCTGGGCGGGAGATAGCAGTGGGCCGGCCCAACGGCTCGGCTGCGCGGGCATAGGATGTGACTTCGATGGCGCCCGCACGGAATATTTCTTGGCCACGGAAAGACGACTCTAGAAGAAGCCGTGTCGACTTATCCCGCAGGCCCGGCCCTTAGGGTCGCCGACACACGGGGCCCACCTGTCGAGTTCATCCCCAACCTCCCGCCCGAACAAAGTAGAGGCAGGGGCGGTGTCGACGGCGGCTTTCGGCGCTACAGGCAACCATTTCTGGTGAGCTGGTCACCGGCGTGCTCAGGGCACCCAGACGCGTCCACTGTGGGTGGCACGGTCGCCCAGGGCCACCGGGTTGAGTAGGGCGTCGGCCGCGACGGACGAGGCTCACGGTGAGGTTGGGGCATGGTATCGCGGCCGCAGAGAAGAAGAAATGTAGTCTGGGAGAGGGCCGTGGGGAAGTGGGTGATGCTCTGGTGCAGGTAGGAGTGAGAGAGAAGCACCGGAGAGCTCCAATTTGAGTGATTGCTGGTCGCAACGTTTCCGGCCATGGAGGTGAATGGGGGCACTAGAGGAGGAATGGGTCGGCCTGGGGAGCGTACGGGAGAGAGAGAGAGAGCCAAAGGAGTAGGGAGGGGGCTCGGGGTGGCCTTAAGTAGACGAGAAACGGCTCACCGTAGACCAGTGCGCCGGCGAGGTTGTTGCTGTTGCTGTGGGTCACGGTTGAGGGAGTCCTTGACTAAGGTGTCCTCTGGCGTCCGGCCTGTTAGCTATGGGCCGGACTGATGGGCTGTGAAGATACAAAGACCGAAGACTCTGACCTGTGTCTGGATGGGACTCTCCTTGGCGTGGAGGGCAAGCTTGGCGTCCGAATATGAAGACTCCTTTCTTTATAACCGACCTTATGTAACCCTAGATCCCTCTAGGGTCTGTATAAACCGTAGGGCTAGGTCCGTGGAGGCCAATCGTTCTTATCATAGATAGATAGGCTTGACTTCTAGGGTTTTAGCCATTACGATCTCGTGGTAGATCAACTCTTGTAATACTCATATTCATCAAGATCAATCAAGCAGGAAGTAGGGTATTACCTCCATAGAGAGGGCCCGAACCTTGGTAAACATCGTGTCCCCTGTCTCCTGTTACCATCAACCTTAGACGAACAGTTCGGGACTCCCTACCCGAGATCCGCCGGTTTTGACACCGATATTGGTGCTTTCATTGAGAGTTCCACTGTGTCGTCCTCAAAAGGTTTGATGCTTCCTTCAATCATCTACAACAATGTTGTCCAAGGAGAAGTCCTCCTCCCCGGACAGATCTTTGTGTTCGGTGGCTTCGCACTGCGGGCAAACTCGCTTGACCATATGGAGCAGATCGATAGCTACGCCCCTGGCCGTCAGGTCAGATTTTGGAGTTTGAACTACGTCGCGGATATCCGCGGAGACTTGATCTTCGACGGATTTGGGACCACGGCAACCGCTCCCCGTCACCACGGTGAACATGACTTAAATCTCTCATCAGACTCTACCCAAGAGATAGCACCTATAACTGCTCTGGCCTTAGATACGGAGCAGATTGCGCCATCCAAAGGCGGGAAGCTCAAACCCGCCACGGATGCTGCAGTCTTAGCTGCGTCAGAGCCGCACACAGACCCAACCTCGAGTGGGATCTGTGTCACCGGAGCCTCGGACTCGTTTCCGGCCACAGGTTCTGAACCATGTGCGTCCACGTGTGTCGAGCTCGATCAGTCAGCGATCGTTGAATTCAGCTCTGTGGACATTTTTCGGCAATCGCCTTTGGGCGACGTGTTAAATTCGTCTAAAGCTCTATCCTTAGCGGGGGGCCCACAGCCGAATTATATCCAGTTCGAACTGGAGGCTGATGACGGAGAATTTTGCTGCCCACCCACTGCCCACTTCATAGCCACTGTCGAAGACTTAACCGACATGCTCGATTATGGCTCCGAAAACATCGACGGTATGGATGACGATGCCAATGAGGAGCAGGGCCAAAACCCGGCGTTTACCGGACTCTGGACGTCCACCTCTTCGTACGGCGTGTACATGGTGGATACACCTAAAGAAACTAACAACGATGACAAAGAAAATCCAATCGAGGATAAACCCCCTGAGACATAGCCAAAGCGCCGGAGTCAGCGGCGCCGCTCTAAGTCACGTCATAGAAAAGACAGCAATACCGGCATGGGAGAGAACAATACTCCGGACGATGCCGAAGATAATGAAGACCCCGTTGAGGCAACTTCCAAACAGGACGAACGAGAAGACGGGCAAGTCAGCCCTGACGAATAGGCCATAAACAACGACTCGGAGGACAGTAATTATCTTCCGCGGTCCGAGGATGAGGTGAGCCTTGGCAACAAGGATTTTATCGTGCCTGAGGAACCTCTCGAGCAGGAGCGCTTTAAGCGCCAGCTAATAGCCACTACAAGGAGCCTGAAAAAGAAGTAGCAGCAGCTTCAAGCTGATAAAGACCTGCTCAACGATAGATGGACTGAGGTCCTAGTAGCCGAGGAATACGGCCTCAAGCGGCCAGCCAAAAGTTACCCGAAGCGCAAATTGTTACATCAGTTCGATGATGAGGCGCCGGAGCCCATACCATCATCGCACAATGCGGCTAACCGACCACCACGCGGTCGGGACAAAGCGGCAAATCACGCCGAACACCAGCCCGCCCCACCTCACTGTAAAGGCAGAGATAAAACGGCTCAAGGTTATACATATGACCTTCGGCGGGACCTGGAAAGTAGAGCAGGACATACTAGATCGATCTACGGATCGCGAGGACGCACCCCGACACGCGACGACGGCTATCTATTCGGACGTGACAAGCCTAGTCATGTCCGGGCCGAGAACCGTAGACGGACTCCATCAGAGCTACATCGCAATGCGGCCCGATATAGAGGCACCGCACACCCTCTTTGGTTCACAGACAAAGTAATGGAGCACGAATTCCCAGAAGTGTTTAAACCCGTGAATATCGAATCATATGATGGATCGAGGATTTCCTTCTGCATATCCATATGGCCCACGGAGATGACCTTCATGCCATCAAATACCTCCCACTAAAACTCAAAGGGCCAGCTCGGCACTGGTTAAACAGTCTGCCTGAAAACTCTATTGGCAGCTGGGAGGATTTGGAAGACTCCTTCCGCGACAACTTCCAAGCTACATATGTCCGGCCACCAGATGCCGATGACTTAAGTCACATCGTCTAGCAGCCCGGAGAGTCAGCCAGGAAGCTCTGGATTAGGTTCTTAGTTAAAAAGAACCAAATCGTCGACTGTCCGGACGCGGAAGCCCTAGCGGCCTTCAAACACAGCGTCCGGGACAAGTGGCTCGCTCGCCACCTCGGTCAAGAAAAACCAAAATCCATGTCAGCCCTTACCGCTCTGATGACGCGCTTTTGTGCGGGAGAAGACAGCTGGATCGCTGGTAGAAGCAATAGGCCAGCGATCCGGGCACTTCCGAAGTCCGAGACGGCAACGGCAAACCACGACATAGTAAACACAGATGTCGCAATGATAATGAAGGAACGCACGATATAGCGGTCAACGCCGGATTCAGCGGCCCCAAATCCGGTCAACGAAAAAGGCCATTCAAGGCAAACAGGGACGGTCCATCCAATTTAGACAAGATATTGGTCGGCCCTGCCAGATTCATGGCAACCCAGATAATCCAGCTAATCACACCAACAGAAGCTGTTGGGTCTTCAAACAGGTCGGCAAGCTCAACGCCGAACACAAGGGGAAGAGGCCGACCGATGATAGCGACGACGAAGAGACTCACCAAACAAATACCGGGGGTCAGAATCAATTTCCCCCCGAAGTAAAAACAGTGAACATGGTATACGTGACACACACCTCTATAGGGGAGCATAAGAAGCGCTCCCTCCGGACAGAGGATCATACCATGGTTACTTCAGCCGAAGTACAAAGTGGTCCTATTAAACCGCATACCTTGTCGGCCATTAAGCCGCCGGTCTCCATTCAACAGGACTGACTAATTTCGGAGCTGGACTAGGAGTTCGGCTTCCGCCGTCCGCCTCATATACCTGCAAAATCTGTACTGTGCATACATAACTATGCAGTTAAAATTCCCTGGGCATTGGCGGACGCACAATACGGACGGGCCTACAAGTACTCCCATAACCTCCTTCTTCTATTCTTTTCTAACTACTCTTTCTTTTTCAATATCCTTTACCATAGGTGGCTCAAAGGCTGGTCATCTCACAGACTCTATCAGATTCCAGGGTTCGTACATTCACCCAAAGGCTACTCATGTTAAGGAGCCCCTCCACCGAGGAAAGGCGGTGCAGACATGCGACAGGAGGTCCAAAACAACTTTTTGTAGACCACACTCTCTACTTTGCGAGCCTGTAAAGTGCCTGTTCCCTCAGCCGTCGACCCCTGGCATGTCAAATAGCCATGGTTGTGGCGTTATTATCTATAAATTGACGATCGACATATCACTCAGGTTCCAGTGAACATAATCTGTATCCAGTATTCACTTTTCTCTAAAGAACCGAATTTTACTCCTTTGGTTGTTTCACACATGCACCCCGACATAAACTTGCCAGGGGCTTGGTATGGGAACAAAATGTGTTGCCAACAAGTCCGCACAGCTTTATAGCATACTTCGGCGTCGCGAGTTTGGCTTTATATGCATCAACTCCGAATCATGTCTTGGGTCAATAGTTGGGTTTCCCGGCTCCTGTGCTTACTTCCTTACATTCCGCTCTATCGGCTAGGGTAGTAAAGGGAGATGTACTTCAATTGTGTTTCCGGTTCATGTATGTCAAACACCTCAGTAGGGAAAGCCAAAAACTGACTGTGATGATGCGGCGAGAGCTGGTCCACCACTCGATGACTTATCGGAATCTTTCGCGATTCCCATCGTATTACACGAAGGACCTTTCTTCAGGTCATACATGTAGCGGACCGTATTAGAATAACCGCGTGCATACCAGGGTCTATATCGTAGACCCACCGTAAAACTCCTATGGCTAAGTGAAAGGGTTAACGCCGTATAGTCTGATTGCCTAGTTCGCCGCATTGGCACCTCCTTCATGGACCGAGACATTGGGTTAAGAGTGATCAAATGCTTTTCCGAACACCCCCCGTATTTTCTATGAGGGGGCTGAAGCAGACGACAGGAAAACATTCAGATTATACAAAAACTGCCGCACAGGAGGAACCAATGCTTTTAGGCGACACTAAAATGAGAAATAGCTTTATTATATCATAATATTGTCTTTTACAATTTGAATACATTTCACTCGAATATCATGTCTTTCGAGCACTGACCCTCTATCAAGCGGGCACCCTCTAAGACATCCTCAAAATAATGCTCTGGTGTGTTGTGGTCCTTGCCCTTGGGTGGACTCTTCGCTGCAATGTCGGTGGCCATCATTTTCGCCTAGTATGTCTTGACACGGGCAAAGGCCATCCGTGCACCTTCAATGCACGTTGACCGCTTAACGGCGTCGATACGCGACATCGCATCAACAAGTCACTGAACCCAACCAAAAAAACTATCCGGAATTGGCTCGGTCGGCCACAGCCAGACCACGACGTCCTTCATGGCAGATCCAGATATCTTGTGGAGCTCTGCCCACTGGGCAATCTGTTTGTTCAGCAACAGCAGACGCTTCGGCATGCTAAACTGCGACCAGCACAACTTTTCTGTTGCAGGTCCTTCTTGCGCTTGGAAAAATTGCGTCGCATCGGAGACATTCTTCGACAAGTCCAACAATGCGTCTAGAGAACTCCACACTTGATTAAGCGGGGCATAATTCGGATCACCGAACTTAGTTTGTAACAAAAAGGGCTTACCAGCCGCGATTTCCCCAGCTTGCCGGATCTCCTCCCAGGCCGCTCTAGACTCGGACCGCCCTTCTTCCGCCTCTCGTAAGGCCTTGTCAAGGTCAGCCATTTTGGCTTTATTATCCTTCTCGAGAAATTCGCAGCGGCTAGCGGCATCCTTTAGCTCAAGCGCCATCGTGGATATTCTCTCTTCGTATTGGCGCCGAGCAGCCTGTTCGGCCTTTAACTTGGCAGATGCCTCTTCAGCAGCCGCATTACTAATCCGTGCCTGCTCCTTGGCCTGTGCTAGCTTAGCCTGAAGGATCTCAACTACGGCGGCACCATCTGCAGTCATGCATATCTTAGTATACAATTCTTGGCATCATGCTTATATTATAAGCACGTGCATATAATGACTGCCCCACAAACATACCTTGCGCCTCTTCAAGCCGCCTGTTGATAAGCGTGATGTCATCATCCGCCTTATCAATCTTCCGCTCCAGATCTGCAACCTCTGTAGTTCGGGTAGTAGCCAGGGAGGTAACAGCCTATGTTCCAATTTATCAGATTATTTCCTGGGCATATCCTTTTGATCCTCTAATCACCTCCCTTGGGAAGCCAATCAGAGTCTCAGGGGCTACTATCTATACACATGTGCATTTTGTGAATAAAACACAATAAAAAATATTACAGTACAAACCTCGAAGCCTCTTAGCAGGCTCGTGAAGGCTTCATTCAATCCGCTTTTCGTGGACAGAACCTTTTCAACCACCGTACCCATCAATGTACGATGTTCCTCTAAGACAGACGCCTGTTGCAGCATGTTCGTCAATATATCCAGCGCCTCCGGATCTCTGGAAGCTGCTGTAGGAGTACGGCCTCCCTTTGAAGGGATCCGTTTATTCGTCCCTAGAGTCGCCTCCGACTGTAAGCCGGACAGTCCGGGGCCTTTATTGTTGGCCCCCGGACCCTGGGCTACCGAAGTATCATCTTCGGGTAGTGTCTTCATCACCCCTCGCACCACTTGTTGATCAGGAGAGACCCTCCGGGACGACACCTCGAAGTCGTCCTCCCTATTGGGCGAGGAGACCAGCGGAGGTGTCTCGCTTTCCATCATCTCCAGGAGAAGATCCCCCGAGGAAGAGGATTGGTGAAGAAGACTATGTGCCGAGCTGCAAAAACATATATTCTAGATGTTACCTTGGTAACAGGAAAGGAACGGGATATGTTTAAAAACACCCTTGTTCACTTCCGATTTGGCTAGAGGCATGTCCTCATTGTGGGACGGTGCGATGACATCATCCTCCAAGCCCGAGCCGACCGACAGGGGCATCTTGCCTCGATTAGGAGCCTTTTCCTCCCAACCTTCGGAGGCGGCCCTTTCCTTACCATGGGGAGAAGGGATGTTTGCTTCTCCTTCACTTTTGTCTTTGTGCGATGGGATTTTGATCTCCCCGGACACAGTGTCTGATATACCTTCGGGATGGAGGCCACCTTTGGTCCTCCCGCTCTCCACCTTGTCCTCCTTCACAGGCATCTGGTATGGTGCCGGGGCCAGGATCCTTGTTAGTACGAGATCCGCTGAGTCTTCGGGAAGGGGGCCGAACACCTAATTCGCTCTGCTTCCTTTTTATCCAGCCCCGGAAGAAGATAGTTTGCTCAATATCGTATTACGGCATACACCGCTAAAAATTGTTCGGGAGTCGAGCGCTTACAAAGGTATCCGGATGGTTGCAGTCGAGACCGATGTCCTCGGTGGTGTTCGGCCACTGTTTTCGTTTCCCGAAAAACAACTTCCACATTCCTTTGTGCGTAGTGTCGAAGAAGTGTTGGAGGGTCTGTCATCCTTCCAGATTAAACTCCCACATACGGAGAGGCCGTCGCTGGCACGGAAGGGCCCGGCGGACTAGCATTACCTGAATCACATTGATAAGATCGATGTCCTTCTCGAGGAGGCTCCGGATGCGGCCCTGTAGAGTCTACACTTCGTCAATTGATCCCCAGTCCAACCCCTTATTAATCCATGATGCAAGCTGTAACGGACGGCCAGATCGGAATGTAGGTATAGCTGTCCACTTGGTGCCACAGGGTTTAGTGACATAAAACCACTCCCACTGCCATAGGTTGGAAGTTTCGGTGAAGGAGACTTTTGGCCAGAGAGCATTGGTAAGCTTGCTCACTGTAGCACCGCCGCACTCCGCCTATTTCCCGTCGACTACCTTCGGCTTCACACTAAAGGTCTTGAGCCATAAGCCAAAGTGTGGGGGAATACGGAGGAAGGCCTCACACGTGATGATAAACGACGAGACATGCAGGAAAGAATCTAGGGCTAGATCATGAAAATCTAGTCCGTAATAAAACATGAGCCCCCGGACGAAGGGACGAAGAGCGAATCCTAGCCCTCGGAGGAAGTGAGAGATGAATACGACCCTCTCGCCGGATCTGGTAGTTGGAATAACCTGTCCTTGAGCAGGAAGCCTGTGGGGGATCTCCGCAGTCAGGTATCTGGCCGCCCGGAGCTTCGCGATGTCCTCCTTAGTAACAGAGGAAGCCACCCATCAACCCTGTGGGCTGGGTACGGAAATGACTGGGAAGCTGGAAGCAATGAAGTCGAACCTTGGGTGCTGGAACTTGAGGTTGGAAGGGCTCGGCGTAAAAGAAATAGATGGCCCTTGGCTCCTTTATAAAGGCAATAGATACCGAACGCCTCCTCCTAAACCTGGAAACCTGCCTATTCCTAAGGAATCATGCCAACAGACGGTTGGGTTACCCACGCCCATATTGATGAGAATCCCATAATAAGGGGACACGATCTCTTCCTCGACAAGACGTGCCAATAAAAACCGCGCCTCGAAATGTGGAACGGTAGGACAAAAAACGGTTCAAAATAATGACCGGGTAGACGTGATGTCACATTACAAAACGTTGTCAGTGGATTGGACTCGTGAAATATTATACTCTCTGTGGTTGTGTGTGGTATTTGTGTTACAGATCCGGATACATCGTCCGAAGACTATTTTGGAGTATTCGGAAAAGGGAACCCGCCTTGCAATGCTGAAGACAATCTGCTCGCCGGACACCTCGTCATTCAAGCCTGGTTCAGGGGCTACTGAGGGAGTCCTGGACTAAGGGGTCCTCGGGCGTCTGACCTGTTAGCTATGGGCCAGACTGATGGGCTGTGAAGATACAAAGAGCGAAGACTCTTACCCGTGTCCGGATGGTACTCTCCTTGGCGTGGAGGGCAAGCTTGGCATCCGAATATGAAGAGTCCTTTCTCTGTAACCGACCTTATGTAACCCTAGATCCCTCCGGTGTTTGTATAAACCGGAGGGCTAGGTCCGTACAGGCCAATCATTCTTATCATAGTCAGATAGGCTAGATCTAGGGTTTTATCCATTACGATCTCGTGGTAGATCAACTCTTGTAATACTCATATTCACCAAGATCAATCAAGCAGGAAGTAGGGTATTACCTCCATAGAGAGGGCCCGAACCTAGGTAAACATCGCCTCCCCTGTCTCCTGTTACCATCAACCTTAGACGCACAGTTCGGGACCCCCTACCCAAGATCCGCCGGTTTTGACACCAACAACGGGGTCACTTGTGGGAGTGTCTGGGTTGCTCGTGGGTTTGGTCCAGAGCTAGGGGAGAGAAGAGAGAGAGAAGGGGTGGCCAGGGGCACCACGCGTGTGAGCTTGCTCACTGGTGCACTCGGGCGGCCGGCGCGCGTGCGAGCAGGGGCAGGAGGAGGGAGAAGGAAGAGGGGGCCGACCAACTGCCGTGCTGCGGATGCCGAGGCACCTCGTCCGACGCGTTGGGGAGGCCCGAGGTGGCCGAAGGCATTGGGCAGAGGGCGACTACAGTGCGGGAGCGGATTGTAGCGCGCTCTGCAGCATGAAAATGTGATGCCATGGCATTTCATATGCCTTGTGGGCACGGCTATTGATGTCTGGCTGCTCCAGGGGCAGTAAAGAAGAGGGGAGGGGCATTGGATGCCCTGGACAACCAGTAGGAGAGGAGTGGGGTTGAGAGGGAGAGAGAAAGGGGTTGTCCAGAGCGGTAAATGAGGAGGTTTCACCACTCAATCATTGAGCTGAGGCCAGGGGAAATTACTGGAGGTAGAAGAGGGTCAGGAGTAGCTGTGGTAAAAAGTTGAGCCCATGGAGATTAGTGGAAGAGGTCAAAGTAATGCTTTTGGAAAATTTGCAGAAGGTGTTTGATGTTGGTTTGGGCTATCAAATGGATTCCATTTGGCATGAGACTTAACAGGATCAAATGGCATATGAAAATGAGCCAGATCACCAAGTTTGAGCTCATTTGAGAAAATTTCACAATGTAACTTTTGTAAACCCTAGAAATCAACAGAAATGGACTTGCTTAGATCTAGCTAAGCTAAACTCTTCTCCTTGGTGCACCACTTAGTGTAGTGTCATCATTTGGGTATTTGAGCATGTCCACAAAGTTTGGGATGAGATGGAGAAAGTTGTTAATGTAGAGCTGCTCAAATTTGGATATGTACAGGAATGGTTTTGGGAAATTTTGTGAATCAAAACTATTTTTATTGAGATGAAATTTTGCAAGATCATCATATTATACATATGTGACTTGCTAGATTTTTCTTGGATTTATCTGAAAATATTTCTTATAGAAATATATCAAATATTTGAAATGGACAGAAATGGTTTTAGAGGGTTTTTTCCAACATTTTGAACATGACCATGTGTTGAAACTCATATATATGAAATTTTGGAAGGTTGTCCACTGAGTTTTCCTAAATTTTCCCAAATATTTTTGAAACATTAAAACAATTTTAACCTATTAAAGACCATTTCTGGCCTGAAGAAAAAGCATTTAAATAAAATAGCAAAATAGCATTTAAAATAATATTTTTGTGGTTTTAGGGGGTCCTATATCTAGTAGGATTCAAATATAATTTTTGAAAGATTATTTTCATCCTAACTTAGGTACTTGTAGTTCAAGCCTGAAGTCACGGGGTTTTGAAAAACCTAATTTAGAAAATACCTTTTGGCCAAATTATTTTTTGTCAGAAAATACTTTTATGTCCTATACACATGACATGATCATTGGGTAAAGATTCAGGTCAAGAGAAAGAAGTATAGGAGTTGCAGGATTTATTTGATTTTTGAGCACTTGCAAACAGCACTCAAAAATCCAATCAGAGCAAAGACCAAAACACTCAAAAGTTTTTGCAAAACCACATTTTATCATGATTTATTAGCTTAAGTGTTGTGGCATGAAAATCATGGTGTGACACGCCGCCTCGCGCCGGCGATCTGCGGCTCGGGCCTCCTCAAGGGCGCGATCGCAAGCCTCCCTCACCGCGGGCATGCTGACGCTGTAGGCGACAAAAGTTGATGGCGACTTCGAGCACTACAAAAAAAGACACATCCGTGACATTTTGGGCCGAACGAAAATTATTTTTATCATGTAGTCAAAAAAATTATTTCTATCATGCTTATGACACTTCTATGATGATAATTGTGAAAAAACCCAGTATCATCATAGATGTGGTGGGCTCCTACTTCTATGACAAAAAATCATAACAGAAAATGGGCTTTTCGTCCTGGGCAGGTTGGGGATGCACCTGCATGACATTCTTTGGGCCGTCCATGATGAAAAAAATCGTGGTAGTGGGCTAGGAAAATTTCGGAGAGTTCTCGGTTACGGTGGGTGGTCAGGGCCGAGCAACGGAGGGATTGCGCGTTTCTCTCATATATGTACGCACGCGTGTGCGCAGCGTTGGGCTCTAACTAAACCCGAGTGAGGTGTTCGCTTACTGAACCTGAGTGATTGCATTGGCTACGCGTTACTGAACCCGAGCGATCGATCGATCCCTGGTTGTTAACTGAAACCGATCGAGGGATTCCTTCGCTACTGCTGCTAATTGAAGCCGATCAAACCTGCTGCCTCTTGATGAACAGTGAGCGTTGTTGGGGGTTGGATGATAAGTTCCCGATAGGGGTTGGATGAAGGGGACCCCATGGTAGTGGAGGTTGTTGCCGCTGGATGAACAGGATTCCGATCGAGAGGAGGCCGCCACACACCCGAGCCAATTGGGGCTGGATGAACAGGACCCCGTGGAGGGCTGGTTGAACAGGACCCCGTGTGGAGGTCTGGTTGAACGGTAGCCGGTGGAGGCTGGATGAACAGGACCCCGTGGTGAACAGTAGCTTGTGGAGGCTGGAGGAAGTCGACGGTGCATGAACAATAGCTGGTGGAGGCTGGAGGAAGTCAACGGTGGATGAATAGTAGCCCGTGGACGCTGGAGCAAGGCAGTAGACGTTGGGTGAACAGTAGCCCGTGGAGTCCCATTTTGCGGTACGCCACAACCCTCCCGATGAACAGGATGCCCATTTCGACCACACGCGTTTCAACACAAGTCCGTTTCCTCCGTTTTGCGGTGTGCCACACACCTCTCGATCAGCAGCACCCCGTTTCGACCGTAGGAGCTCGAACACAAGCCTGTTTCCTCTGTATTGCGGTACGCCAGACCCTTCCCGATGAACAGGACCCTGTTTTGACCGTACGCGGTCGAACAAAAGGCCTCTTTCCTCCGTTTTGCGGTATACCAGACACCGTTCCGGGTGCTCCATCCAAGCCAGTTGGCTCCCGTTGAACAGGACCCATTCCGACCTAGTCTGTTGCCTCCTGATGAATAGGGCGCGTTCCGACCCAGTCACTTGGCTCCCGGTGAACACGACGATGTTTCCTCCATTCCGACCCAGCCAGTTAGCTGCCGAGGAACAGGACAACGTCGCTGCCGTTCGTTGCCTCTCCATGTACACTAGCCTTGGCCGTCCAAATGCGCGAGTACGTGTATTGAGACCCGGCTCGTATGTACGTATGTGGCCGTATTTTTTGGCGTGTGGCTGTATGTACATGTACACTGTTTAGACGGGACTACTTGAATTGCTACATGGGGGGCTCTACTATGACATGCGCTGCTACTTACTCGGCCATGGTTCATCATTGCAGAGCAACTGGTCGACTAGTATGTACATACACGTTCGTGACAAGACAAACAACGCTACGTACGCTTCGACCGGGTGAGTCCCAGCTGTCAGGGAGTATAAGGATGCACTTTCTTGCATGCCAAGATATAGCTACTGGGTCCCAGCTGTCAGGGGGATCAATTTTTCCTTGTAATAAGAACGCACTTTCTTGCGTGCGAAGATGTAGCTGGTGGGTCCTAGCTGTCAGGGGGAGAAAACATTATTTTTCAGGGTAAACAGGATGCAGTTGCATGCATGCGTCCATGGTCGTGGTGCGTCCCCACTGTCAGCCTCTCACATACAGTCATCTTCTGACGACTCTCCTTTGTTGACTATGTTGACCACACCATGCCGAGCGCACGAAGGTCGGTGGACGACGGCGAGGCCCCAGACTAGAATGACCTGGAGATGGGAAAGACGCGGCAGTGGAGTCACAGATGAAGAGGAGTGGGAAACTGGACTAGTTCGGGTGCGCAGCTGCACTGCCGCCCATGGGAGACAGGAGCAAGAACAGAGGGTCAAGAAGCAGCACGGCTGTTGGATTAATATCCAGCGGTCCAACTGCTAGAATAATATGTTGATTAAGTTGACAAAGCCCTGCGTACGCGTCAGTTTAGTAGGCCAACAAGTCAGCCACCAAATATGTCGGGTCCCTCCTGACATCGGGAGGAATAGTTTTTTTGCATACCAAGAAGGCACTTCCTTCTGTGCGAAGATACAACCGGTGGGTCCCAGCTGTCAGGGGGAGGAAACATTTTTTTCCAGCTTAATAAGGAGGAACTTTCCATGCGTGCGACCATGGACCTCGTGGGTCCCAGCTGTCAGGATCTCCACGTACAATCCTCTTCCGATGACTCTTGTTTGTGGACCACGTCGTGCCGAGCGCAGCAAGGTGGTGGACGACGGCATGGCCCAGGACGGCAACAACCCGGAGATGGGAAGACGCGGTAGTGGAGTCACAGATTTAGAAGAGTACAAGGGTTATAAGTGGTTCTGGTGAGGCATGGGGCGACAGTTGGTGGAGAAGAACAGGAGGTGTTGAGGGGTGGAGGGATAGCCTGGCCAGCGGTGGGGTAGCGCTTCACAGCGATGTATGCTAAGCAGAGCCGCTAGCCGCTGGAGGCCGGAGCAGGCGGTCCCGGCGACGTTGGAGGAAGAAGAGGAGAGATTGAAGGTGCATGCCGGCCGTTGGATATAAATCCAAAGGTTGTGGATGTCAGAAACATTTGTTGACTAAGTTGACAACGCCTTGCATAGGCTTCAACCTATTGGCCCACATGTCAGCCTGCAAAAATGTGGCATATATATTAACCCATGTTTTCTATAATTTACAATCCATTTGCTTGGTTGGGTGAACAAATAATTTCGCCTCAATGTGGCCCATTTAATATTTTCGAAGAAACCCTAGCCCATTTGCACTTTCTTGAAATACACAAATTAACTGGGCTTATTCTATATTTAATATTAGGTTAGAAGGAGCAATTAATATCAAAAATTAAACTAGAGTGACACATTTTTTATATATAAAATTAACAAATTAGCGAGTTATTGCACAAAAGAAAAATGAGCGCGTTATTATTACATTGGTACTTAAAATCTTCGCAAGCTTTTTTATGCAATCACCGGGATTTTCCTTGCCTGTGAGTCAAAAACAACCAAGATTTTCCTAGCCAACTTCTGTTAAACATTTACTTTTATATGTTAATAAGACGTGGGATGTTTTTATAATGTATATAAAAGCCTCTATTAAATATATGATAATAGTAATAATATAAATATATATAATGTGCTTAGAAGGGAAAACATAAGTTGGACATGATGTCTACTACGCAACCTTATTCTTGTAGATGTTGTTGGGCCTCCAAGTGTAGAGGTTTGTAGGACAGTAGCAAGTTTCCCTCAAGTGGATGACCTAAGGTTTATCAATCTGTGGGAGGCGTAGGATGAAGATGGTCTGTCTCAAACAACCCTCCAACCAAATAACAAAGAGTCTCTTGTGTCCCCAACACACCCAATCCAATGGTAAATTGTATAGGTGCACTACTTCGGGGAAGAGATGGTGATACAAGTGCAATATGGATGGTAGATATAGGTTTTTGTAATCTGAAAATATAAAAACAACAAGGTAGCAAGTGGTAAAAGTGAGCAAAAACGGTATTGCAATGCTTCGAAACAAGGCCTAGGGTTTGTACTTAAACTAGTGCAAGTTCTCTCAACAATGATAACATAATTGGATCATATAACAATCCCTCGATGTGCAACAAAGAGTAGGGTACGAAACCACCTCAAGGTGATTCTTTCTGATCGATCTATTGGGCTATTCCTATAAGTGTCACAGACATCCCTAGAGTTCGTACTAAAATAAGACCTTAAGACCCACATCAACCAAATCCCTAATGTCACCGAGATACTCCAATGTCACCACAAGTATCCGCGGGTTTGATTATCCGATATGCATCACACAATCTCAGATTCCTCTATTCAAACTGACATGAAGAACTTCAAGAGTGCCCCAAAGTTTCTACTGGAGAGTCAAGACGAAAACGTGTGCCAACCCATATGCATAAGTTCACAAGGTCACATAACCCGCAAGTTGATCACCAAAACATATATCAAGTAGATCACGTGAATATCCCGTTGTCACCATAGATAAGCACATGCAAGACATACAAAAAGTGTTCTCAAATCCTCAAAGACACAATCCGATAAGATAACTTCAAAGGGAAAACTCAATCCATTACAAGAAGGTAGAGGGGGATAAACATCATAAGATCCAATTATAATAGCAAAGCTCGCGGTACATCAAGATCGTGCCAAATCAAGAACACGAGAGAGAGAGAGAGATCAAACACATAGCTACTGGTACATACCCTCAGCCCCGAGGGTGAACTACTCCCTCCTCGTCATGGAGAGCGCCGGGATGATGAAGATGGCCACCGGTGATGATTTGCCCCTCCGGCAGGTTGCCGGAACGGGCTCCCGATTTGTTTTTCGTGGCTAAAGAGGCATGCGGTGTCGGAACTCCCGATCGAGGTTTTGTTATGGGGTTTTTGAGATTTATAAGAGGCGTTGGCATTGGGAACAAGTCAGGGGGACCCACGATGCAGCCATAAGGCCAGGGGGCGCGCCCTCCACCCTTGTGGAGGCCTCGTGACTCTTCTCCAGTATTTTTTGTTCCAGTATTTTTTATATTTTCCGAAAATAATCTCCGTAGAGTTTCAAGTCAATTGGACTCCGTTTGATATTCCTTTTCTGGGAAACAAAGAAACAAGGAAAAAATAGAAACTGGCACTGGGCTCTAGGTTAATATGTTAGTTCCAAAACTCATATAAAACATGCAAGATAGATAATATAATAGCATGGAACAATAAAAAATTATAGATACGTTGGAGACGTATCAAGCATCCCCTAGCTCAATTCCTGCTCGTCCTCGAGTAGGTAAATGATAAAAACAGAATTTTTGATGTCGAATGCTACCTAACATATTTATCCATGTAATTTTCTTTATCGTGGCATGAATGTTCAGATCCATAAGATTCAAAACAAAAGCTTAATATTGACATAAAAACAATAATACTTCAAGCATACTAATAAGGCAATCATGTCTTCTCAAAATAACATGGCCAAAGCAAGGTATCCCTACAAAATCATGTAGTCTGGCTATGATCCATCTTCATCACACAAAATATTCAAATCATGCACAACCCCAATGACAAGCCAAGCAATTGTTTCATCTTTTGGATGTTCTCAAACCTTTTCAACTTTCACGCAATACATGAGCGTGAGCCATGGACATAGCACTATAGGTGGAATAGAATATGGTGGTTGTGGAGAAGACAAAAATAAGGAGATAGTCTCACATCAACTAGGTGTATCAATGGGCTATGGAGATTCCCATCTATAGATATCAATGTGAGTGAGTAGGGATTGCCATGCAACGGATGCACTAGAGCTATAAGTTTACGAAAGTTCAAAAAGAAACTAAGTGGGTGTGCCTCCAACTCACTTGCCCACGAAGACCTAGGGCAAATTGATGAAGCCCATCATTGGAATACACAAGCCAAGTTCTATAATGAAAATTCCCACTAGTATATGAAAGTGAGATCATTGGAGACTCTCTATCATGAAGATCATGGTGCTACTTTGAAGAATAAGTGTGGTAAAAGGATAGTAGCATTGCCCCTTCTCTCTTTTTCTCTCATTTTTTTGTTTTTTTGTTTTTTTGGGCCTTCTCATTTTTTCGCATCTTATTATTATTATTTTTCATTTACTTTTTATTTTTTGCCCGGACTCTCATCCTGACTTGTGGGGGAATCATAGTCTCCATCGTCCTTTCCTCACTGGGACAATGCTCTAATAATGATGATCATCACACTTCTATTTACTTACAACTAAAGAATTACAACTCGATACTTAGAACAAAATATGACTCTATATGAATGCCTCCGGCAGTGTACCAGGATGTGCAATGAATCAGGAGTGACATGTATGAAAGAATTATGAACGGTGGCTTTGCCACAAATACGATGTCAACTACATGATCATGCAAAGCAATATGACAATGATGATGCGTGTCATAATAAACAGAATGGTGGAACGTTGCATGGCAATATATCTCGGAATGGCTATGGAAATGCTATAATAGGTAGGTATGGTGGCTGTCTTGAGGAAGGATATGTGGTGGGTTTATGGTACCGACGAAAGTTGTGCGTTACAGTAAATGCTATCAATGGTGGAAGGGTGAGAGTGCATATAATCCATGGACTCAACATTAGTCATAAAGAACTGACATACTTATTGCAAAATTCTATTAGTCATCAAAACAAAGTACTACATGCATGCTCCTAGGGGGATAGATTGGTAGGAAAAGACCATCGCTCGTCCCCGACCGCCACACATAAGGAAGACAATCAAAAAATATCTCATGCTCCAACTTCGTTACATAACGGTTCACCATACGTGCATGCTACGGGACTCACAAACCTTAACACAAGTATTTCTCAAATTCACAATTACTCGCTAGCATGACTCTAATATCACCATCTTCATATCTCAAAAAAATCATAAGGAATCAAACTTCTC
Source organism: Triticum aestivum (assembly GCF_018294505.1). Taxonomy (NCBI): domain Eukaryota; kingdom Viridiplantae; phylum Streptophyta; class Magnoliopsida; order Poales; family Poaceae; genus Triticum; species Triticum aestivum. The sequence goes on along the minus strand of NC_057805.1, from coordinate 193,286,866 downwards.
ATAGTACTCAATGCACCTTATATGAAAGTTTTTATTATATCCCTCTTGGATGCCTATAGTATTAGGACTAAATTTATAACCAAATCAAATAGCATGCTGTTTAAAGACTCTCAAAATAATATAAGTGAAGCATGAGAGTTCAACAATTTCTAAAAAATAAAACTACCGGTGTGCTCTAAAAAGATATAAGTGAAGCACTAGAGCAAATGACAAACTACTCCAAAAGATATATGTGAAGATCAATGAGTAGTTGAATAATTATGTGACTATGTGAAGACTCTCTCTAATAAATAAATTGTGATCTTAAGTACTTTATTCAGACAGCAAGCAAAACAAAATAAAATGACATTGCAAGGATCGCACATATCATGTGAAGAAGCAACAACTTAGGTTCTACCAAAACTGATAGATCACTGTTGAAGAAGAAAGGTGGGATGCCAACCGGGGCTCCCCAAGCTTAGATGCTTGAGACTTCTTTAAATATTGACTAGGGATGCCTTGGGAATCGCCAAGCTTGTGCTTTTGTGTCTCCTTAATTCCTTTCATATTGCGGTTTCCCTAAATCTTAAAAACTTCATCCACACAAGACTCAACAAGAACTCGTGAGATAAGTTAGTATAAATCCATGCAAAACCTTATCATTCTCTACTGTAGAAAATCACGAAAATTATAATTTGACACTGCATACGAAATGCCTCTGCATATTGCATAGTCCTATCATCAAATAGAATCATTAAACAAGCAAAGATATGCCAACAATTCAAACATAACAGCAATCTGTCTAAACAGAACAGTTTGTAAAGAATGCAAGAGGAATCATACTTCCCTAACTCCAAAAATTCTGAAAAATTACCACATTGTATATAATTTGTTGTTACTCATTGTGTAAAAATTTCAAGATTTTATCATGTTCTGACTATTCACAAATATTCAAAACATAAGAGCAATCTTTCTGTTTCCAAACAACAATATATAGGCTTGAAAAATAAGTGTGGTAAAGGCTATAGTTGACATTTTTATTGAACTAAAACATGCAAAACATTACTATAGATAACATAAAGCAAATACTAATAAAAGAAAATGACGCTCCAAGCAAAACACATATCATGTGGTGAATAAAAATATAGCCCCAAGTAAAGTTTCCGATAGACGAAGACGAAAGAGGGATGCCATCCGGGGCATCCCCAAGCTTAGTTGCTTGGGTATTCCTTGAATATTACCTTGGGGTGCCTTGGGCATCCCCAAGCTTAGGCTCTTGCCACTCCTTATTCCGTAGTCCATCAAGACTTTACCCAAAACATGAATACTTCAGAACACAAAACTTAACAGAAAACTCGCAATCTCCGTTAGTATAAGAAAACAAATCATTCACTTTGGTACTGTCAAGACAAGATTAATAATTTTTCTCACATGATGCCTACTGTACCCTATCATTTCTACAATTTATATTAAGCAATATAAGGCATAGAAACTAGAAAACAAGCCAACTATCCATCGAAAAAAGAATCTGTCAAAAACAGAACAGTCTTTAGTAATCTGAATTGAAATCATACTTATGTAACTCCAAAAATTCTAAAAAATTAGGACAATCTAGACAATTTGTGTATCAATGTTTTCTAAAAAATTCAAACCAAAAGCACGTTTGGGTGAAATTTCAAAATTCCTGGACTGGGAGCAAAAGTTTCTGTTTTTGCACAGAATCAAGTCAACTATCATCCATACCATCCCAAAGGCTTTCCTTGGCACTTTATTGAAACAAACGCTATCAAACATGATTACTACAGTAGCCAAATCATGTGAACACACAAAAACAGTATGGTAAATGTTGGGTTGCCTCCCAAAAAGCGCTTTTCTTTAATGCCTTTTAGCTAGGCATGATGATTTCAATGATGCTCATATAAAAGATAAGAATTGAAATGCAAAGAGAGCATCATCAAGCATATGACAAGCACATTTAAGTCTAACCCACTTCCTATGCATAGGGATTTTGTGAGCAAACAACTTATTGGAGCAAGAATCAACTAGCATAGGAAGGTAAAACAAGCAAAACTTCAAGATTTTCAGCACATAGAGAGGAAACTTGATATCATTGCAATTCCTACAAGCATATACTACACCCTCATAATAATTTTCAGTAGCATCATGAATGAATTCAACAATATAACCATCACAAAAATCATTCTTTTCATGATCAACAAGCATAGAAATTTTATGTCACGACCGGATTTTCAGGATATAAATTCCCAGAAATACGGCCTGTGAGCTCACCAGCCCCAGGATTACTGTTAGCTGATGAGGCACCAACTTGATACAAGGAAAAACCAAGCAAGTACAAAAATATGTAGTACAAGGCCATTCAGGCCTAGGAGTACAACATTTGGTTTCTAATGGTTGAGGGCGGAAGCGATTGGGTACATCTGCGTCTATGGGGCTCCATTTCCCACAAGAACAGCTGACCAGGATAACTCCTATCTTCGCGAGGCTGCACACGTCAACGCGTAGGTTCCGAGGTGGTCACCGCGATGCTTAACTCCGAGCAAGGAATATGGCCAAGACAATAGCTAGGGACAAGCCAGTGAGTACGTTTGAATGTACTCGCAAACATTAAGAACACGGGTATAATAAATCAAAAACATGCTCTGGATTATTATGTGATCACACGTCTGTCACGAAAAGGTACGAAAACCATGATGCACACATGTGGTTAAAATAATTCAAAGTAAAATACTGGGGTGCCAAACGAGTGTCTGAAAGACTCCTCGAGTGGAAAATGCGGAAAAATAATGCAGGTGCCAAACGAGGGTCTGAATGACTCCTCGAGCGGAAAATGTGAAAAAATAATACAGGTGCCAAACGAGTGTTTGAATGACTCCTCGAGCGGAAAATGCGGAAAAATAATGCAGGTGCCAAACGAGTGTCTGAATGACTCCTCGAGCGGAAAATGCAGAAATAATAATGCCGCAGTCGGGCGTCGGGGCGACACCACATAAAGGGCTTATAAAAGATAAAAGAACAACAAGCATGCCGCAGCCGGGCGTCTAAGCGACACCCCAAAAGGGGCTTATAAGAAAATAATCACAGCGAATATCCAGGAGGTAGGACCATCCCAGGGATACTCGATAATATACGTAAAATGGTTAGTCCAAAATAATAAAGATCATAATCCATAGGTACCATAATCATAAACAATAATTAGTACAGTCGTTTCTCCATCCGAAAACCGATAATTTAGTCAAGTCGTATCTCCATCCGAATACCGCTACAGAGTTCTAGTTAAATCGTTCTCCATCCGAATACCGTTACCAGACTCAACTCAGACTGTGGTCTTTGCTCGAGGACATGACGATCCAACAGGATATATCCTCTGCAGAGGGAGTACCATTTTTCCACGAGTAACGGGATTACTCAGTCCCTCGGGACTAATTCCGTCTACGGTCTTTTGATTGAAAACACGCCTGACCTGCACACACCAGCTTAACTCACCAGTGTCTGGAATCACCCACGACACCTGCCAAGCAAAACTCTAAGTGGGGAGGCTACAACCTCGACGTAGCATGGGATCACAAAATTTATACCGCGCGCAAACTGGGGAAGCTATCCCCTTCGGCTACAACCGAAACACCCATGCCCCCGGACCGAATGACAGGCTTTAATCCATGGCCATGGGACCCTCATCACGGCCTCTCTGTACGGTGTGTGCTTTGGAAAGGGGTTGACAACCTACTGAACCATACCCTGTCCCCTGCAGGGACAAGTGGTGGCACCGACAAAGAAGGAAGCTATTGATCAAGACTCGGTCTACAACCGACTCCGGTGGTCCAGGAATCCACCAACAATATTACCACTAGTGAAATAAATCACCACTCCTCGAGCCTCACCATGCTATGCCGGGCATACTCGTCTCGACGAGGGATTAGGGACAAGCTCGTGTCTACCCAAGACCACGACTTTCCCGGCTTCCTACCGGTGTGCAAGAGAAGCTCACGAGGATGATCCAAATCAGTAGTGTATCCTTGCTGACCACAAAACAACTCCAAAGTGCACTCATGCACGAGACTATACCGATACATAAACTATCACACACTCCAAGTCACAAGGTGTTGTGATCGCATCAAAACACCTCAACAAAATATTATGCCAGAGTTCAGAAATGCTTGCCTTCAAGAGTATGCAAAGGATGCACTTATTGGAAGCTTTCCTTTTCCTCCAAAAATCCTATTTTGCAAAATACACAAATACAAATATTTAAAACACAGTACCAAAACCTGTCTCAAATATTTTTGAAATAAATCTTAAAATAAACTAGATGAAATTTGAGAGAGGTAGGAAAAAGAATCAACTCATTTGGAGTTTTATTTTAAAAGCTATAGCCAGTCAAAGTTTGGTCAACTCTGTTTTTAAATAAAACCAGAAAAAGGAAAACGCTTCGAGGGAAATACGCTTTCGCAGCAGAGAAACGTACGCGGGGTTTTGCGCCTTCACTTAAACAGAGAGAGGGCGGACGTGCGAGTCGCTGACAGTGGGTCCAGAGGGCCCACTAGTCAGGTTTGACTGGTCTCCCTCTCCCTCCTTTCTCTGCGCCAGAACGGTGGCGAGGCTCCGGCGGTCGCCGGCGACGAACGGCGGCTCCTCGAGGGCATCTGCGGGCAGGGATGGGTTGGCTAGACCGAGGCGATCCTCTGGGTGGTTGTTGGGTCGGCGGAGGTGGAAGGAGTCGCCGGCGGCGAGCTCCGCGGCGGGGAAAAGCTACGGTGGTGAAGTGCTATTAGTGCTCCGGTGATCTCCGATCGAGCTTGGGTAGCTGGGCAGCTCCGCAAGGACCAGAGGGAGCGACTGGTGGTGCTGGTTGGGCGAGAGGGTGGCCGGTTGCGACGAATCGCACCGGAGCCTAGCGGCGGCCGAACTGGCCGGAGTTGAGGAGGACGGTCCTCTCCGGTCAATCTACGGCTAGGGGAGCTCTACGGGGAGTGTCCGATGTCGCCTGAATGCTCGGAGGGGCTCGGGGTTCCTTTATATAGGTGCTCGAGGTCGGACCGTGGCGGTAGAAGATAGGATCGCCGGCGACAGCCGTTGCTGTAGTTGCAGGGCATCGTGGCGGCGACGAACGCGTCCCGACGAGTGGGAGGATAAGCACGGCCTGTGCTCTGAGGCAGCTGGCGCGCGCTGGTGGTTTGGGCGGCGCCGTCCACGGCGGAATCCGCTGCCGACGCCGGCGTGCCGCCAAGGGCGCGGCCAGTGGCGCAGCAGGGCGCCAGAGATACCGTGGAGCAGGGGGCGGCTAGTGCGCGGTTCAGCGATGCAGAGGGGGCCAGGGTCGAGTCGCGTCGAGTGCGGCAGTGCGGCGTGTCAGCGTAGTGCGCGCGCGTGCAAAACGTGCGCTCTGGGCGCGCCTAGAGCACGCACGGCACCTGCTCGACGAAATGCCAGCGCGCTCTAGAGCTCGAGGGTGGAGCTGGCACTGCACAGGATGGAAGTAGGGGTAGCAAGACACTCAGTGGACAAGGTGGATAGGTCAGGTGTCCAAGTCCACAATGCAAACCAGAGAGCTTGCCAAGAGTGGCTGTGCACACCAGGTGTTCGACATAATGTCCAGTGCACTTAGGCAACTCTTGGAGTGGCCAAAATCTCCAGATCAGGGTCTCTTTAGATGCAGGAGATGGTGGTAAGGTTAGTTTGGCAAAAACAGAAAGTTGATAGTGCAAGCTTTGCAAAACTCCAGTTTTGGACAGAAAGAAAAAGGGTTTAAAGCATGCACTTCAAAGCCTCCAATGAGCCCAACCTCCTGGACTTAAGAGTTTGGTAGGGAGGGCTACAAGTAGGAGAAAGCTCAAGGTTACTAGAGCAAGGAAAAATAAGGTTGCAGTACAAATCATCAAATTGGACCAGAATGCAAAAGAGGCTGATCCACTCAAATTTTCCAAAGAACATCCCTGGGTTTTTGCTTGAAGATGAATGGTATGCATCCACTGACATCTCCAAACACTTGGAAAAAATTTTAGAAGAATATTTAAATGGGTTGTAGTGCAAAAGTGCTTACTGGACCAGATTGTAAAAGTTGGTGTAGAGCTCAAAATCTCCAATGGCCAGAAGGTATTCTTGCACAAAAGTGATGTGGAACCATCACATGACATCCCCAAATTTTGGTGGAATTTTTAGAAGCATTTATCAAATGGTTGCAGTGCAAAAAGGAGCTCCAAATTTATGAAAGATCATTTTAAAAGAATTAAAACTTATGAAAAATAATTATGCAAATAAATCCACTGATAAAGGATTGATTTTATAAGGAGGGCACACAAGTCAAAATACACTTTGAAGGTTTTTCCCACAAGAGGCATAAATCCAAAACCACAAAAGGTAAAACTTGACAATTGGAAAAGTTTTACTTCTTGGCAACATTTTAATAAATAAAAACAAGGCCAAAGTTTTGGATTGTCACATTTTATTATTCTCCACATAAGAAAATTTATTCTCATGAATAGTAGTGGGAGCAAACTCAACAAAATAACTATCATGGGATTGAATATTAAAATCAAGATGACAACTTTCATGGTTATCATTATTCTTTATATAATACATGTCGTCACAATAATCATCATAGATAGGAGGCATGCTTACATCATAGTAAATTTGCTCATCAAAACCTGGGGGTCAAAAAATATCATCTTCATCAAACATAGCATCCCCAAGCTTGTGGCTTTGCATATCATTAAAATCACGGATATTCTAAGAATTCGTGCTAACAACATTGCAATCATGCTCATCATTCAAAAATTTAGTGCCAAACATCTTATAAACTTCTTCTTGTAGCACTTGAGCACAATTTCCCTTTCCATCATTTTCACAAAAGACATTAAAAAAGATGAAGCATATGAGGCAACCTCAATAACATTTTTTTGTAGTTTTCTTTTATAGACTAAACTAGTGATAAAACAAGAAACTAAAAGATACGATTGCAAGATCTGAAGATATACCATCAAGCACTAACCTCCCCGGCAACGGCGCCAGTAAAGAGCATCATGTCTACTATGCAACCTTCTTCTTGTAGACGTTGTTGGGCCTTCAAGTGCAGAAGTTTGTTGGGCAGTAGCAAATTTCCCTCAAGTAGATGACCTAAGGTTTATCAATCCGTGAGAGGCATAGGATGAAGACTGTATCTCTCAAACAACCCAGCAACCAAATAACAAAGAGTCTCTTGTGTCTCCAACACACCCAATACAATGGTAAATTGTATAGGTGCACTACTTCGGCGAATAGTTGGTTATACAAGTGCAATATGAATTGTAGATATAAGTTTTTGTAATCTAAAAATATAAAAACAGAAAGGTAGCAAGTGATAAAAGTGAGCGAAAACGGTATTGGAGAATGCTTTGAAACAAGGCCTAGGGATCATTCTTTCACTACTGCAAGTTCTCTCAACAATGATAACATAACTGGATCATATAACAACCCCTCAACGTGCAACAAAGAGTCACTCCAAAGTCACTAATGGTGGAGAACAAACGAAGAGTTTATTGTAGGGTACGAAACCACCTCAAAGTTATTCTTTCTAATCGATCTATTGGGCAATTCCTATAAGTGTCACAAACAGCCCTAGAGTTCATACTAAAATAACACCTTAAGACATACATCAACCAAAACCCTAATGTCGCCTAGATACTCCAATGTCAGCACAAGTAACCGCAGGTTTGATTATACGATATGCATCACAGAATCTCAGATCCATCTATTCAAACCAACATGAAGAACTTCAAGAGTGCCCCAAAGTTTCTACCGGAGAGTCAAGACGAAAAAGTGTGCCAACCCCTATGCATAAGTTCACAAGGTCAACGAACCCGCAAGTTGATCACCAATACATACATCAAGTAGATCATGTGAATATCCCATTGTCACCACATATAAGCACATGCAAGACATACATCAACTGTTCTCCAATCCTTAAAGACTCAATCCGATAAGATAACTTCAAAGGGAAAACTCAATCCATTATTACAAGGTAGAGGGGGAGAAACATCATAATATCCAACTATAATAGCAAAGCTCGCGGTACATTAAGATCGTGCAAAATCAAGAACACGAGTGAGAGAGTGATCAAACACACAGCTACTGGTACATACCCTCATCCCCGAGGGTGAACTACTCCCTCCTCGTCATGGAGAGCGCCAAGATGATGAAGATGGCCACCGGCGATGATTTCCCCCTCCGGTAGGGTGCCGGAACGGGCTCCTGATTGGTTTTTCATGGCTACAGAGGCTTGCGGCAGCGGAACTCCCGATCTAGGTTCTGTTCTTGGGTTTTTGGGATTTATAAGAGGCGTTGGCGTCGGGAACAAGTCAGGGGAACCCATGAGGCAGCCACAAGGTCAGGGGCGCGCCCTAGGGTGGTGGGCACGCCCGCCACCCTTGTGGTGGCCACGGGACACTTCTCCGGTATCTATTTGTTCCAGTATTTTGTATATTTTCCAAACATAATCTCCGTAGATTTTCAGGTCAATTGGACTCCGTTTGAGACTCCTTTTCAGCGAAACCCAAAAACAAGGAAAAACAGAAATTGGCACTGGGCTCTAGGTTAATAGGTTAGTCGCAAAAATAATATAAAATAGCATATAAATGCATATAAAACATCCAAGATAGATCATATAATTGCATGGAACAATAAAAAATTATAGATACGTTGGAGACGTATCAGGACACTGCATTATTATTCTTTATATAGATAAATAGAACAGAGATCTGTGTTTTATTAAAAAAATACATTGGGCTGCCGATGTTTAAGAAAAAGTAAAACCTACACTGGGAGGCCCATAGGCCGGTACGTACATGATGGACCTCAAACAATAAGTTGAAACCACTGTTGGGATCTACGTTAAGTTCGTCGACTGCAAATTAAATTTTCGTACGCGGAGAACAACCAAGAACATGCTACGGGAGATGGATCACAGTTCGTTAACACTAGACGTGCAGTGCTGTGCAGCGGAAGAAGAGTTGGGGCAGCGCGTCAACGTGGATCGTCTCCTCCTCGTCCGATCTCCCTCGAACAGCCGGTCGTCGGCTCCCACGTACGGGTTCGCTGGAGCGGCGCAAGTGGACCACATCTAACGGTATCCGCGCGTGCAGGAGGAACATCGTGCGGCTGCCGGATCTCGGGTTCCATCTAAACCCTCAAGGTTCGAACACTGGGGTGCGCGCGAAGATCTCCCCCTGCCGAATCACGCCCTAGCCTCACTACGATCTCAAAGGCAAGCTCGACGAACTCGCAACACAAGGGACACAAGATTTATACTGTTTGGGCCACCATTGTGGTGTAATACCCTACTCCAGTGTGTGGTGGTGGATTGCCTCTTGGGCTGAGGATGAATAGTACAAGGGGAAGAACAACTTCCTAAGGTCAGGTGTTCTTGTGCTTGGCGAACTTGCGCGGGTGAGGATGATCTGAATCAGTTGCCTCCTATGGTGGTGGCCAGCCCTATTTATAGAGGCCCTGGTCCTCTCCCCAAATACATTATTGAGCGGGAAGGGAGCCAACAACGGCCAATTTGAAAGGGGACAATTAGTACAGCTTATCCTGGCTAAACGTGGTCTTCGCCTGCAAAAGGTTCTGGTGGTGACGCCGCCTTGGGTTCCACGGTGACATCCATCCTGCCGTCCTGCGGGTCTTGGTCTCGTTGCACCGATATGGAAACCTTTGGTTGACGCCTCAGTACTCCTCGCCTGCGCGTGCCTCTTTAGCACCAAAGAGGAAACAAGGACACTATGCGCGCTGGCGCCCGCCTGGCCTTGGTCGTCACGGCTCACGTCACTGGAACCTCGCGAGGTTTGCCTTGCCTTGATCTCTCCGCCCCTTGGGAGCTAGCCTGGTGAGGGCGCTCCCGAGAAGGTCTTGCATCATTGGTCTCGCGAGGCCTGGCCCCTCGTGAGGGTCTTGAATGCTTGTTGGTGAAGATGGGCAGTACGGGCCCGCTCGCAAAGCCACGCCATGGGCCGCAGGCAGGCAAGTCTGGGGACGCCCGTTCCTAGAACGCCAACAGTAGCCCCCGGGCCCAAGGCGCGCTCGGGCTTGGCTTCGAGGCGTAGCCAAAGGGTAAGTGCGGAGCGCCGCGGGCCCCAATAGCCTGTGGCCTTGGACGACGCATGGCGGTTGATTGGACGTGGGCGTCTCCGTTTCCCCACGCTACCTCGGCAAATGCCCGACTGTAAAAAGGCTGGCGTAGACAGCGCATGCCTTCACTGCTTCCTTTCGCCTTGCTCAGATCCCCTTTCTTGCACCCTATTTCCAAAATCTCCAGATCTGCTCTCTCCCCCTTCCACATCAGCGACCAATGGCGCCATGGAAGTTCAAGCCTACCTCGTCGCCGGCATGGTACGAGCCTGCTCTTGACGCGCCCAATGTCTTGGAGAAAAGCCTCGCCGCCACGCGCTTGCTGACGGCGGGGGAAAGCAATGAGAGGGGGAAGACGGAGCTCCGGGTCACCTCCGACGTGCCGGAGCCCGAGGGGAGCATCTTCTTCCCCTTCTTCACGAGCAGCATCGTTGCAGGGCTGGTTCCCCCCTTCTCTGAGTTCTTCTATGAGGTCCTCGGCCACTATGGGCTTCAAGCGCTGCATCTTCATCCCATCTCCATCCTTCTCTTGTTGATCTTCGCCTACTACTGCGAGGCGTACCTCGGCGTGATGCCGTCTGTGGCTCTTCTGCGCCACTTCTTCTTCCTCTGCGTCAAAGGGGATCACACCTCCGGGTGTGCCAACTTCATCGCGGCCAGCAAGGCCAACTCGATCTCGAAGACGGGGAAGAAGGCCGACGGCTTCCGGAGCAAGTGGGCCATGATGGACGCTCAATGGGTCCACCCACGTTTGACGCTACCGACGGAGATACCCAGTCTGACAAGGGGTGGTCTTGCGCGAAGCTCACTCATGAGCGGGCGGCGTTCATGCTAGAGCATATGAAGACCAACCTGAAGTCGGGCAACACGAAGGCGGCAAAGGTGACAGGGGCCATGCTCCCGAGGGAATTCCTGATGCTGCGCGTAGCCCCGCTTCAGGCCCGTAGGTGCCCCTTGTGGGAGCTTGGGGACTAAGAGGACAAGGTTCGCCTGAGTCTGAAGGCCTTGTCCGACGGTGAGCTTGCCGTGGTTCTCCTCCTCCTGGTTGGGGACGACCAGGAGTACCCGCCGAGCATCTTCACCCCCTTGTTTCGCCGTGAGGATGGGGCGCAGGTCGTGGCTTCCAGGCCGACTTTTGACGGGCGCGGGCTAGTGCCGTCGGTGCCTGCCGGGGCCCCTGCGGTGCCGAAGCTAGTGGAGTTGTCTTCTGATGAGTCCCGCGGGGAGGAAGAGGAGGAGGAAGACTCGAAGGTGACCCCTGAAGGGACGGGGGAGACCTCCCCCTTGAGCAAAGATGGCATCCTCCGCACCCTTCCTGACGACGACGAGGCCGACGCCTGCCAGGAGAAGGGAGAGGCGCCGGCAATTGTCACATCCCTAGCTTCTCGTATTGCACTAGGCTAGCTTCATGTGTGCATCATGTTTGAATTTTGCAGAAAATTGAAATGGGGATTGCCTAAACCCTAGCATTAAAGGAATTCACTAGGTTCAACCAAAATATTTCCAGTAAATCCAAATGGCTTTTAAAAATGTTCATCATTTCTGGAAAATGCTGGCAACAATAACCAGAGGTGCTGCACATTTTTCCATGACATATTTGGGCTCTGGATTAAATCATACTCTATTTGCATTTGGGCTTTAAATGCTATTAAATATTTTAAATGCTCAAATAATCATAAACTAAAATGTTTACTGTAGGATATATTCCCAACAGTGATCATGAGTAGTTTCATGAGTTTAGGAAGTGTCTAAATATTTTTAATAAAGCCCTAAAGACTACAGAATATTAGAAAACAGAAACAAATAAAAAAAAGGAGAGAAAGGATACCTACCTGGCCTCACCTGTCGCAGCCCAGTTGGCCAGCCCACCTGGCCGGCCCAGCCCAGCGCCGTGCCAGTCATCCCCCACCTCCGCCAGTAGGCAGAGGAGGGACACCGCGACGCCGCCGCGCACGCCACGGCGTCTCCTGCTTGCCGCCCGCGCCTCTGGAGGATCTGGACGACGCCCACGTCACCCGCTCGACTGCCCCGATACCTCATTCCCCCCTAGTTCTCTCTCTCGCCCTCTCCTCGCCATGGCCGAAGCAGCCGTCGCCGTCCCACCGACGTAGTTGCGCCCACCGTGCTCCCCTTGCCTCTCCGACGCGCCCCCAAGCTCCGCCTCATCGCCATCGCCATCTCCGTCGACGCACGCGACGCCGAACGCCCCAAGCGACGATCCGAGCTCTTCTCCAACCTCCGGCCGCCGGAGATCGCCTCCGCCGCACCGCCCGCTCCGGACCGTCTCCGAGCTCGCCGACCTGCTCGTCCGACTCGCCGTGAGCCACTGACCCGAACCCCCCTCCTCTGCGCTCCATTTGCATGCTGTAGCCGTCGCTCCGCCGGAGACCGAACCCCGCCGTCGCCCGCGCTCGTCGCCGGTGCTGCTCCAGTGACCATTTGGCCCCGGGCATGCGTCCATCGTACTCACCGCACCATGTAGACGCCGTAGGTGCTAAACGCACATCGCCACGGCCACCGCAACCGCGTCCCCGCTCTCTGCCGACTCCAGCCGCCGCAAAGCTCGTCGCCGGCGCCACTCCGGCAATCCCCGTACGCACCACCCCCACGGTTGGATGCGGACGAGCGTTCGCATCCCGTAGATGTGCTCCGCGCGCCAAACGGCGCCCCGTAGGGCAAACCCGTGGTTCGCCGCCACGTCTGGCCTCGCCGGCGTCGAGTCGCCGGCAGGTTTGACCGAGTTGACCAGGGTTTGACCCCCCTGGGTCATTAACATGTGGGCCCGAGGCCCTGCTAATTTAGTTTAGATGCTAATTAAGTTTTAGCTAACCCACTGACTCGTTGACTGTGGGCCCCAGCCCTTCTAATTACTTTAGTTAGGATTTAACGAAACCCTGGTTAGCGCTGAGTCAATGACAGGTGGGCCACACCTGTCAGGTTTGACCTGGACGGTCCTGTTGACCAGCTGACGCCAGCATGACTTAATGCTGACGCATTAATTTAATTACTGGAATTATTTTTATACAGGAAATTCCAGAAAATACCCTAAACTTCTAAAAATCATAGAAAATAATCTATAGCTCAGAATGAAAAGATTTATATATGAAAAATGATCAGAAAAATCCAATCTATCCATCTGTACTAGTTTCATGCATGTTAGAGCAACCTAACCATGCTGTCTAGATGAAACAAGATAATGCACTTATATGACTCTATAAAATGGGTTTGCATTTGAATCTTTGGTTCAAATGGACTCATCTCAATCTGTTCTAGCTTGCATTAGCCCAAAACACATTCATATTGCCATGTCATGATCATGCATCATATTGTGCATTGCATTGATTGTATTTCTTCTCTGTTGCTGGTATTTGTCCCCTCTCGGTAGACGATGTTCCGGCGTTGTGATCGTTGACACTAATGAAGACTCAATGCTATCTTCAGAAGTGCCAGGCAAGCAAAACCCCTTGTTCATCCCGATACAATCCCACTCTCTCGCTCCTGCTCTATTTTACTGCATTAGGACAACAACGATTCATCTGTTACTTGCTGCGGTAGCTGAACCCCTTTATCCTCTGCATGACCTGTCATTGCCACAGTAAATAGATGAAACCCACTAGCATGAGTAGGAGTTGTCTGAGCCCTGATGTGCCTACTCATTCATGCTTGTTTGTCATGCCTGCTATTGCTTAGAGTTGTGTCAGGTCTGATTCATCAGGGATGGATTGGAATGTGGTGAACATGTCCTACTGTTGAGAGCTAAGTGTGTGAACACGATTTGGTAAAGGTAGCGGTGAGAGGCCATGTAGGAGTACATGGTGGGTTGTCTCATTGCAGCCGTCCCCAGGAACTGAGTTCTGTGTTTGTGATCCATGAACAGTTACTACCACACATTGGAATGCTTAAGTGCCCCTCTCGACTTATTAATCAACTTGATCTCTGTCCAGGAGTTGCAACTAGTTTCTGGTGTTTGTAGGTAGTGTTAGTAGTCTACCAAGTGGCACCCGGTACAGGTGGGCTTGGGACAGACTAGGCACCATGGCACGGTGTACCAAGCGTAGATCCATCCGTCGAGGTGGGCTTGGGAACCCTGCACACATCATTTGGGGCCGTGAGCGACACCCCGGCCGGATCTCCTTGCGGATGGAACCCGAATAGGCGAGAAACCTGGACGAGAGACTTGTGTGGTTAGTCAGGTCGTGGCCGACTCCCTCGCCAGGCTTCCGCTTGAAGGTTGCCGCGGTACACGACGTGTACATGGTGGTAAGTGGCGAGAGCGTGTGTGACGAAGTACACCCCTGCAGGGTTAATATGATCTATTCGAATAGCCGTGTCCGCAGTAAAGGACTTCTGGGTCGCCTGTACAGTTCATAGACAAGTGAAAGTGGATACTCTAAAATGCGCAAGATAAGCGTGAGTGCTATGGATGGCGTTCTCGTAGGGAGACGTGAGCGGATCCATAGGGGTGTATTGATATGGTGAATATGTGGACTCGTGTGCGCCACCTCAAAAGAGTTACTTGCAGTCGTAGTTCAGGATAGCCACCGAGTCAAAGCTGGCTTGCTGCAGTTAAACTCCACCACCCCCTTTGTTGATACCGATGCATATGTAGATAGTCCTGATGTAAGTCTTGCTGGATACATTTGTACTCATGTTTGCTTATTTTTTGTTTTGCAGAGAGACGTCAGTCTCGCTAGTAGTTCCGTGTGGACTTCGACATTCAGCTTGATACCTCAGCTACGATCTTGTGCCCTCGGCAGGATCTGGTAGATAGTCAGGCTTCTCAGCCTTTTTCATTTGTAGATGTCTGTACTCAGACATGTTAAGCTTCCGCATGTGCTTTGGCTTGTATGCTCTGAATGTTGGGTCATGAGACCCATGTTTGTAATATCTCGCTCTTCGGAGCCTAATGAATAAATACTCCGAGTCGTAGAGTCTTGTTGTGATGCCTTGTTGTATTTGCACATATCGAGCATATTGTGTGTATGATTGAAATGCTTGGTATGTGTGGGACCCGACAACCTAGTTGTTTATCCATGGTAGCCTCTCTTATGGGGAAATGTAGTCTTGTGCTTCCATGAGCCATAGTAGTCTGCTACAGCCCGGTTTACCGGAGTCCTGCTAGCCCAGCACTACTGCTCCGGAACACTTGACTGGCCGACATGTGATTCACTTGGTTCCTGTGTCTGTCCCTTCGGGGAAATGTCACGCGGTGACATTCGGAGTCCTGCCTAGCCAGCTACAGCCCGGTTCACCGGAGTCCTTTTAGCCCAGTGCTACAGCCCGGATTCGCACGCTGCTGACCGACATGCTCGATGTTGATTCCTGTATGCCTGTCCCCGTAAGTTAGTGCCACTTTGGGTTCACGACTAGTCATGTCGGCCCGGGTTCTCTGTCATATGGATGCTAGCGACACTATCATATACATGAGCCAAAAGACGCAAACGGTCCCGGGCCATGGTAAGGCGACACCCGTGGGAATACCATGCGTGAGGCCGCAAAGTGATATGAGGTGTTACCGGCTAGATCGATGTGACTTGGAATCGGGGTCCTGACAGCAATCCTGACGAGGGGCCGATCAGCGTTGATCCCCCGGAATGCTGCTTCTGTTCCGGCGCCGCCTGGAGCCACTTCCAGCCCTCCTGCTGCCCCTTCTTCCGCTCCTAGGGCTTGCGTGCCTGCGCTTCGGTCCGGGAGGCTCTTGGGCTTCAAGCTCAGCAAGAGGAAGGTGGACTACACCGCGGTGGACCAGTAAGTATTTGTGCCCCTTCTTGTCCTGTGACGAAGAAGAGGAAGGAGGGGGTGGTGGTGCCACCCGAGACCAACCCACCTGCTCCGTCGGAGTCTCCCTCCATGGAGAAGGGCAGCATTGGTGCTGATGTCTCTCCGGCCCGGTCGTCCTCGCGAGGTATGGGGGAGAACCTTCAGGAGGAGTCAGCCCCCGTGACCTCGTGGGCTCCAGAGGCGCCGGCGTCCGGCTCGGCTGCTGAAGCCTCCAAGCCGTAGGAGCCCCTGGTCCTCCAGGCGATGGTGACAATACCTTCACTTCCGCCTCCTGCAGCGCCGCTGATCCCAAGTCCTTCTGCCTCCCCTTACGTTTTGGAGCGCGCCCTTCTAGAGATGACCCGGCTGCGAGAAGATCTTCAGGGCGCCGACCCCCTCCTGGCGGCCGGGCGTCTGGAGCTGGTTTCTGGCTGGCTCCGTAACGTCGTGTCGATTCGGGTGGCTGTCGGTGTCAAAACCGGCGGATCTCGGGTAGGGGGTCCCGAACTATGCGTCTAAGGTCGATGGTTACAGGAGACAGGGGACACGATGTTTACCCAGGTTCGGGCCCTCTCTATGGAGGTAATACCCTACTTCCTACTTGATTGATCTTGATGAATATGAGTGTTACAAGAGTTGATCTACCGCGAGAAGTCTAGCCTGCATGACTATGGTAATGAGTGTATCCTTTCTGGACTACCCCCTCCGGTTTATATAGACACTGGGGGGGATGTAGGGTTACATAGAGTCGGTTACATAAGAGGGAATCTTCATAGTCGGTTGCCAAGCTTGCCTTCCACGCCAAGGAGAGTCCAATCCGGACACGGGTACAGTCTTCGGCCTTCATGTCTTCACAGCCCACCAGTCCGGCCCATAGATAACAGGCCGGACGCCCGAGGACCCCTTAGTCCAGGACTCCCTCAGTAGCCCCTGAATCTGGCTTCAATGATGAGGAGTCTGGCGCGCAGATTGTCTTCGGCATTACAAGGCGGGTTCCCTTCTATCCGAACTCCAAGATAGTCTTCAGACACGATGATAGTATCCGGACCTGTAACACACACCATACACAACCACAGAGAGAATATAATTTTGCACGAGTCCAATCCGCTGATAAATTTTAGTAGCATGACACCACGTCCGACCGGTCATAATTCTGGACCGTTTAGTGTTCAACGTTCCATGTCCCGAGACGCGGTTGCCATTGGCACATCTTGTAGAAGCAGAGATCTTGCCCCCTTGTAGTGGGATTGTCATCAATGCGGGCATGGGTAATCCAACCGCGCCGTTTATACAGCCCTTCGAAATAGGCGAATTATAAGGGGATAAGGATTCCCTCTTCATCTCCCACGCCTTCTCTCCATCTCTGCCCTCCCAATCTCGAGCTCCAGCACCCAAGTTCTTATCTCCTTTCCACTCGAGCTAGCACTCAACCATGTCCGGATCCAGAGGTCAGGGCAAGTGGATGGTCTCCTTCGTCAAGGAGGAGGACATTACTGAGCTTCGGGCGGCCGGATACTTGGGGAAGGGAATCACCCATCGTCTGCCAGCCGAGGGACAAGTCGTCCCCACGCTGGAGCCCAACAAGAGGGTGGTATTCCTCCCTCATTTCATCCACGGACTAGGGTTCCCACTCCACCCTTTCGTCCGCGGGCTGATGTATTATTACGGGATAGATTTCCACGATCTGTCCCCGAACTCCTTCCTCAACATCTCGGCGTTTATCGTCATGTGTGAGGCCTTCCTCCGCATCCAACCGCACTTCGGGCTATGGCTCAAAGTCTTCAATGTGAAGCCGAAGGTGGTGGATGGCCAGCATGCGGAGTGCGGGGGAGCCATGGTGAGTAAGCTGTCAAACGTCTCCTGGCCGAAAGGTACTTTCGTGGAGACAGTAAAGGAGTGGCACCAACAATGGTTCTACATCATAGAACCCCGCGGCACCACCTGGGCCGCAGCTGCCGAATTCCGCTCCGGTGCTCCCGTGCGACTCACCTCCTGGGTCGAGAAGAGTCCGAACTGGTGCTCGCCCGATGAGCTGATAGCGCTGCAAACGCGCGTTCAAAGTATGATAGCCAAGAACGTCAAGCTTGTCGATGTAATCCAGGTGATGCTAGTTCGCTGGATCCTCCCGTGCCAGCGTAGAAGTCGCCCTTTGTGGGAGTTTAATCCGAAGAAGCACCAAACTCTGGAGAGGATCTTCGGAACCACTCACAAAGGTGTCTGGAAGTTGCTCTTTAAGGGCAACGACAAACCGCCGGCCACAGATTTAGATCGTGGGCACGATTGCAAACACCTCGCCAGCGAGGCATGTTATTTTTGACGTATCCCCTACTTAATTGTTTTGAGGACGATGTCTGACTTTATTATTGCTTTTTCAGGATTGGATGGAGTGGGCGAAGCGGATCCAGTGTCCGGCTTCGCTGCCTGAAGAGTCGGTCATCCCACGCCCGGCGAAGATGCTGGTGCCGGCGCCATATAAGACGCCGGAAAAGAAGGCCAAGAAGAAGGCCGAGGGGGCCAAAAGTGGCCCCCGTCGCAAGGGCACTTCGGACGTGACGTACCCGGCCTCTCCTTTTCATTGTTTTAACGTGATTAATTGTGCCATTGCAGTCCGGCCCGTGGTAGCATCCAGCGATCCTCCTCTAGGGGTTCGTTGGATCTGGCAGAAATGGCCAGTATGTCGCTGCCGCCCGCTTATTCCCCTGAGGCCAAGGACGACACCGAAGTGTTGTCTCGGAGGACCGCTTTGAGCTGGGGAGGGGCCCAGGACGCTGTCCAAGAGGCGCTGCAAGGCGAGACCTCCGCTGCCGGACACATGGGGGAGCAGATCCCCATGGAGACTAGCGAAGAGGGACGTATCAGTTCGGCCCTCAGCCGAATACGACGGGGACCGATACGGCCCCGGAATCCGGCACGCTCCTTCCTTCGAAGGAGGGAGGTGCGCCAATTCCACCGATGGCCCCTGTCCAACCGGGGGTACCAGATAACCTGATGGAGGCACTACGAGGCGCCTCCATTATGGACGAGCATCGTATCCTTATGGGTACGGTGATCGAGAAGGTTCAGTCTGTCAAGAGCGGACTAAACGAGGCCTGCAACAACCTGTTGACAGGTTTCGAGGTAAGTCACGTAGAAAGAGAACACCCCGTGCCGACAGTAGCCCCTGAGACACTGTCCGGTGTTCGGAAAGAAAGGCCGGACAGAGGATCAACCGTTTGTAGGAGACTAATTTGATATTTATGAATAAGCAGGCGTCACTATTGGCCGCGACCTCACATCCTGCCGAAGTCTCTGAACTGAAGCAGAGGTTGGGGCGGACCAAGAACGAACTCGGCGAGGTGAAGATTCAGCTCCACGAGAAGCAAGGTGAGTAACGACTTGCTGGGTATTCGAGAAGAGTAAGTGGTGAGTATTGACAGGAGTGTCATAATATGTGTAGGGGCGGCGACCAAGGTCGAGGCCCTGAAAAATTCCTTGACCGAAGCCGAAGGGATGGCCGTCCAGCAGCAAGCTGCTCGTAAGAAGCTCAAGGCCCGGGTCAGCGAGATCCAGTAGGAGCTCCAAGACGCGGTGAAGAAGTGTCAGGATTTGGAGCGCGAGGCGTCGGTTCGAGAGACCGAACTTGCCAAAGCTCGCTAGAGTGCGGAGGCCGCACAGAATGAAGTCCGGGGCGCTCTCCAGGTGATCCAGGAGGCCAAGAAGATCACAGAGGGTAAGGCTTTTAACATGGAAAGCAAGTATGCCGAGAAGAAGTACCTTTTACTAACCCGGGTTCGGAGTTGCCCAGGGGCCTTTGCGGATCTGCCAAGCAGCGTGTCCGATGCTGCGGAGTTCTTCTAAGCCGGAGAAGAGAATTCCACAGAGAAGCTGTTCTGGTCGCAATATGTTGTGCGAGAACATCCGGTGCCTTTTGCCGATCAGCTGAAATAGTTGGTCGAGCTGCACAGGGTGGCCGAACTGGCCATGAAGGATTTAATAATCCGGCTTTGGCCAGCCGAAGCTATACCTAGCAGTTATTTTGGCCTCGTGAAGCGGGTGATGGAGGCTTGTCCGTGGCTAGACATCGTCAAGCGATCAGTTTGCATCGAAGGTGCCCGCATGGCCTTCGCTCTTTGCAAGATGTGGTGGGCGAAGATGGACGCCGTCGAGGTGGCCAAGGGGCCGCCGGAGGGCAAGGAGTACCGCACACCCGAGCGATATTTTGCGGATGTCCTGAGGGGTCTCGACTTGTAGCAGCGCAGTGCGGGCAGGACATTATTTTTGAATGAAGACATTCGTTTTTTGTCTTTGCCTTGTATGATGAAAACAAATCCGGATTGTAATGTAATGTTTGTTATGTTTTGATTGTTTCCTCCTGTGCGGCCGTGTTGTATGGAATCTGAGGGTTGACCAGTCGTCGGCTTCTGCCCTCACGTCGGTAATACGGAGGTGTTTGGGATGGAATCTAAACAATCTTGATCCAATTATATGGTCCTTGAAGGAGTTATTTAGCGCAACGAACCAGGCAATCAGACTATGCGGCTTAAACGCCCTCACTTAGCCATAGGAGTTTTATAATAAAACATAGGCGCAACCCCTGGTATACGAACCAGAGTGCTGTCAGCGTCTGATCGGGAAGTACCGATCCTTCGCTAAATGCGGAAAAAATCTCCAACGATTTGTGACCTCCGAACAGCTGACCGGTTCTCGCCGCATCATGACAGTCAGTTTTCGGCTTTCTCTAGTGAGGTGCTCATCCGGTTTAGACCAGGGCACAATCGCAGTAGTTCTCCCTTTACTACCCTAGCCGATGTAGCGGAACGTAGGGTAGTGATACGTCTCCAATGTATCTATAATTTTTTTATTGCTCCATGCTATATTATCTTCTGTTTTGGCCATTATTGGGCTTTATTATACAATTTTATATTATTTTTGGGACTAACCTATTAACCGGAGGCCCAACCCAGAATTGCTGTTTTTTGCCTATTTCAAAGTTTCGCAGAAAAAGAATATCAAACGGAGTCCAAACGGAATGAAACCTTCGGGAACGTGATTTTCGGAACGAACATGATCCAGAGGACCTGGACCCTACGTCAAGAAAGCTATTAGGAAGCCACGAGGTAGGGGGCACGCCTACCCCCCCGGGCGCGCCCTCCACCCTCGTGGGCCCCATGTTGCTCCACCGACGTACTCCTTCCTCCTATATATACCTACGTACCCCAAAACGATCAGATACTGAGCCAAAAACCTAATTCCACCACCGCAACCTTCTGTACCCGTGAGATCCCAACTTGGGGCCTGTTCCGGAGCTGCGCCGGAGGAGGCATCGATCACGGAGGGCTTTTACATCAACACCATAGCCTCTCCGATGAAGTGTGAGTAGTTTACCTCAGACCTTCGGGTCCATAGTTATTAGCTAGATGGCTTCCTCTCTCTATTCGATGTAATCTTATTTTGCGGTGTGTTTGTTGAGACCGATGAATTGTGGGTCTAAGATCAAGTTTATCTATGAACAATATTTGAATCTTCTCAGAATTCTTTTATGTATGATTGGTTATCTTTGCAAGTCGCTTCGAATTATCAGTTTGGTTTGGCCTACTAGATTGATCTTTCTTGCAATGGGATAAGTGCTTAGCTTTGGGTTCAATCTTGCAATGTCCTTTCCCAATGACAGGCAGCAAGGCACGTATTGTATTGTTGCCATCGAGGATAACAAGATGGGGTTTATATCATATTGCATGAGTTTATCCCTCTACATCATGTCATCTTGCTTAAAGCATTACTCTGTTCTTATGAATTTAATACTCTAGATGCACGCTGGATAGCGGTCGATGTGTGGAGTAATAGTAGTAGATGCAGGCAGGAGTCGGTCTACTTGTCTCAGACGTGATGCCTATATACATGATCATGCCTAGATATTCTCAATACTATGCTCAATTCTGTCAATTGCTCAACAGTAATTTGTTCACCCACCGTAAAATACTTATGCTCTTGAGAGAAGCCACTAGTGAAACCTATGGTCCCCGGTCTATTTTCCATCATATTTAATCTCCCGACAACAAGCTATTTCTGGCGCCGTTTTATTTTGTTTTCTTTACTTTGCATCTTTATCACAAAAATACCAAAAATATTGTCTTATCATATCTATCAGATCTCACTCTCGTAAGTGACCGTGTAGGGATTGACAGCCCCTTATCGCGGTGGTTGCAAGGATTTACTTGTTTGTGTAGGTGCGAGGGACTTGCGCGTAGCCTCCTACTAGATTGAGGGCCACATTGACAGCCCCTTCATCGGACCACATACATCAGTATGTATGATTTCCAACAAATCTGTTGCTTGCTCCATTGTTCCGCAGAACGGCATTTTAGTCATCTTGACCATGAGGCATGGTTCGCAAGTACCAAGTGATTCATAATCAAGTGATTCCAAAAGTCCATCAGTATGGAGTTTCTTCATGCGCTTTACACCAATATGACCCAAACGGCAGTGCCACAAATAAGTTACACTATCATTATCAACTCTGCATCTTTTGGCTTCAACATTATGAATATGTGTATCACTACTATCGAGATTCAACAAAAATAGACCACTCTTCAAGGGTGCATGACCATAAAAGATATTACTCATATAACTAGAACAACCATTATTCTCATATTTAAATGAATAACCGTCTCGCATCAAACAAGATCCAGATATAATGTTCATGCTCAACTCTGGCACCAAATAACAATTATTCAGGTCTAAAACTAATCCCGAAGGTAGATGTAGAGGTAGCGTGCCGATGGCGATCACATCGACTTTGGAACCATTTCCCACGCGCATCGTCACCTCGTCCTTAGCCAATCTTCGCTTAATCCGTAGTCCCTGTTTCGACTTGCAAATATTAGCAACAGAACCAGTATCAAATACCCAGGTGCTACTACGAGCTTTAGTAAGGTACACATCAATAACATGTATATCACATATACCTTTGTTCACCTTGCCATCCTTCTTATCCGCCAAATACTTGGGGCAGTTCCGCTTCTAGTGACCAGTCTGTTTGCAGTAGAAGCACTCAGTCTCAGGCTTAGGTCCAGACTTGGGTTTCTTCTCCTGAGCAACAACTTGTTTGCCGTTCTTCTTGAAGTTCCCCTTCATCTTCCCTTTACCTTTTTTCTTGAAACCGGTGGTCTTGTTGACCATCAACACTTGATGCTCCTTCTTGATTTCTACCTCCGCAGCCTTTAGCATCGCGAAGAGCTCGGGAATTGTCTTATCCATCCCTTGCATGTTATAGTTCATCACGAAGCTCTTGTAGCTTGGTTGTAGTGATTGAAGAATTCTGTCAATGACACTATCATCAGGAAGATTAACTCCCAGTTGAATCAAGTGATTATTATACCCAGACATTTTGAGTATATGTTCACTGACAGAACTATTCTCCTCCATCTTGCAGTTGTAGAACTTATTGGGGACTTCATATCTCTTAATCCTGGCATTTGCTTCAAATATTAACTTCAACTCCCGAACATCTCATATGCTCCATGATGTTCAAAACGTCGTTGAAGTCCTGGTTCAAAGCCGTAAAGCATGGCACACAAAACTATCGAGTAGTCATCAACTTTAATCTACCAGACGTTCTTAACATTGTCAGTTGCATCTGCAGCAGGCCTGGCACCCAACGGTGCTTCCAAGACGTAATTCTTCTATGCAGCAATGAGGATAATTCTCAAGTTACGGACCAATTCCGTGTAATTGCTACCATCATCTTTCAACTTTGCTTTCTCAAGGAACCCATTAAAATTCAACGGAACAACAGCACGGGCCATCTATCTACAACAACATAGACATGCAAAATACTATCAGGTACTAAGTTCATGATAAATTAAAGTTCAATTAATCATATTACTTAAGAACTCCCACTTAGATAGACATCCCTCTAATCATCTAAGTGATCACGTGACCCAAATCAACTAAACCATGTCCGATCATCACGTGAGATGGAGTAGTTTTCAACGGTGAACATCACTATGTTGATCATATCTACTCTATGATTCATGCTCGACCTTTCGGTCGAAGTGTTCCGAGGCCATATCTGCATATGCTAGGCTCGTCAAGTTTAACCTATGTATTTCTGCGTGTGCAAAACTGGCTTGCACCCGTTGTATGTGAACGTAGAGCTTATCACACCCGATCATCACATGGTGTCTCGGCACGACGAACTTTGGCAACGGTGCATAGTCAGGGAGAACACTTGTACCTTGAAATTTAGTGAGAGATCATCTTATAATGCTACCGTCAATCAAAGCAGAATAAGATGCATAAAAGATAAACATCACATGCAATCAATATAAGTGATATGATATGGCCATCATCATCTTGTGCCTTTGATCTCCATCTCCAAAGCACCGTCATGATCACAATCGTCACCGGCTTGACACCTTGATCTCCATCGAAGCATTGTTGTTGTCTCGCCAACTATTGCTAGTACGACTATCGCTACCGCTTAGTGATAAAGTAAAGCAATTACAGGGAGATTGCATTGCATACAATAAAGCGACAACCATATGGCTCCTGCCAGTTGCCGATAACTTCGTTACAAAACATGATCATCTCATACAATAAAATTTAGCATCATGTCTTGACCATATCACATCACAGCATGCCCTGCAAAAACAAGTTAGACGTCCTCTACTTTGTTGTTGCAAGTTTTACGTGGCTGCTACGGGCTGAGCAAGAACCGCTCTTACCTACGCATCAAAACCACAACAATATTCGTCAACTTAGTGCTGTTTTAACCTTCACAAGGACCGGGCGTAGCCACACTTGATTCAACTAGAGTTGGAGAAACTGACACCCGCCAGCCACCTGTGTGCGAAGCACGTCGGTAGATCCTGTCTCGCATAAGCGTACGGGTAATGTCAGTCCGGGACGCTTCATCCAACAATACCGCCGAATCAAAGTATGACATGCTGGTAAGTAGTATGACTTGTATCGCCCACAACTCACTTTTGTTCTACTCGTGCATATAACATCTACGCATAAACCTGGCTCGGATGCCACTATTGGGGAACGTAGTAATTTCAAAAAAATTCCTACGCACACGCAAGATTATGGTGATGCATAACAACGAGAGGGGAGAGTGTTGTCTACGTACTCTTGTAGACTGTAAGCGGAAGCGTTATGAGAGCACGGTTGATGTAGTCGTACGTCTTCACGATCGACCGATCCTAGCACCGAAGGTACGACACCTTCGCGGACTGCACACGTTCAGCTCGGCGACGTCCCACGAACTCACGATCCAGTAGAGCTTCGAGGGAGAGCTTCGTCAGCACGACAGCGTGATGATGGTGATGATGAAGTTACCGACACAGGGCTTCGCCTAAGCACCGCTACGATATGACCGAGGTGGATTATGGTGGAGGGGGGCACCGCACACGGCTTGGAACAATCAACTTGTCTGTCCTAGGGTGCCCCTACCCCCGTATATAAAGGAGCAAGGGGGAGGCCGGCCGGCCCTTGGGGCGCGCCAGGAGAGGAGTCCTCCTCCTAGTAGGAGTAGGACTCCCCTTTACTACTCGTACTAGGAGGGGGAAAGGAAGGAGGAGAGGGAGAAGGAAAGGGGGGCGCCGCCCCCCCCTTCCCTAGTCCAATTCGGACCAGAGGAGAAGGGGGCGCGTGGCCTGCCCTGGCCGGCCCTCTCTCTCTCCACTAAGGCCCATGTGGCCCATTAGTCCAATTCCGGTAATGTAACCCCCACGATGCGGCTATATCTCCCACGTGTCGAGGCACGACTTAGAGGCATAACCGCATAGTGGTTTTGTCGCAAGAAGGGTCATCTTCACACAATCCCATGTAATGAACAAGAATGGGATAAAGAGTTGGCTTACAATCGCCACTTCACACAATACTTAAATATCATTCATACATCATCCAAAATACAATCATATAGACCGACTACGGTCAAAATCCAGATGAAAATAAGACAACCCCAAATGCTAGATCCCCGATCGTCCCAACTGGGCTCCACTACTGATCATCAGGAAAAGACACATAGTAACGACCACGTTCCTCGTCGAACTCCCACTTGAGATCGACGCCATCATCTGCACTGGCATCGTCGACACCTGCAACTGTTTTGGTAGAATCTGTGAGTCACGGGGACTCAGCAATCTCACACCCGCGAGATCAAGACTATTTAAGCTTATAGGACAAGAGGTGCAAAGAGGTGGAGCTGCAGCGGCAAAAGCATATATGGTGGCTAACTTGCGCAAATGAGAGCGAGAAGAGAAGCAAAGGAACGGACGTCATCTAGCAATGACCAAGAAGAGGTCCTGAACACCTACTTACGTCATACATAACACAGACCGTATTCACTTCCCGGACTCCGCCGAGAAGAGACCATCACGGCTACACACGCACTTGGTGTATTTTAATAGGGTCAAGTGACAAGTTATCTACAACCGGACATTAACAAATTCCCATCTGCCTCATAACCGCGGGCACGGCTTTCGAAAGATAATACCCTGCAGGGGTGTCCCAACTTAGCCCATCATAAGCTCTCACGGTCAACGAAGGATAAACCTTCTCCCGGAAAGACCCGATCAGTCTCGGAATCCCGGTTTACAAGACATCTCGACAATGGTAAAACAAGACCAGCAAAGCCGCCCGAATGTGCCGACAAATCCCGATAGGAGCTGCACATATCTCGTTCTCAGGGCACACCGGATTGTCCAAGCTTCCGATAGGCCAGCCCAGAGTTGCCCCTGGTGGCCACCGGCGACTGACAGTTTGGACCAATACTCAGAGGAGCACTGGCCCGGGGGTTTAAAATAAAGATGACCCTCGGGCTCTAGAAAACCCGGGGGAAAAAGGTATAGGTCGCAAATGGTAAAACCAAGGTTGGGCCTTGCTGGAGGAGTTTTATTCAAGGCGAACTGTCAAGGGGGTCCCATAAATCACCCGACCGCGTAAGGAACGCAAACTCAAGGAACATAATCCCGGTATAACAGTAACTAGGGCGGCAAGAGTGGAACAAAACACCAGGCATAAGGCCGAGCCTTCCACCCTTTACTAAAATATATAGATGCATTAATTAAATAAGAGATAGTGTGATATCCCAACATATCCATGTTCCGACATGGAACAAACTTCAACTTCACCTGCAACTAGCAACGCTATAAGAGGGGCTGAGCAAAAGCGGTAACTTAGCCAAACAACGGTTTGCTAGGAAAGGATGGTTAGAGGCACATGGCTAAAATTAGGAGACATGATATAGCAGGTGATAGGTAGCGAGCATGGCAATAGAGCGAACAACTAGCATAGCAAAGATAGAAGTGATTTCGAGAGGTGGTCATCTTGCCTGCAAGATTCTCAGAGTTGTCGAAAGCTTGATCCTCGTAAGCGTACTCGACAGGTTCCTCGTTCACGAACTCGTCTCCCGGCTCTACCCAAGACAAGAACACAACAAACGGAACCACAATCAACAACGAGAAATGCACAAGCAACATGATGCAAGACATGTATGATATGCAAGATATGATATGCGTTGCATATGCGTGCTTCGGAAGGAAAAGGATGAACATGGCAGTAACTTGGCAAACCAAGCATGCCACTGGAAAGATGAGATGATTTCGGTCGAAATCGATATAAAGATCACCGGAATCGGATGCACGGTTTGCAAATGGCAAGCAAAACAAGAATGACACTAATCTGCGATAAACAGTAAGATAGCACTTAAAATTCAACAAGTAACAATGATACAGCACCCCAATATAGCAAAAAAGCACATGGCAGTAATCTACAGGAGAAGCTTGACAAAAGATGAACACTGAGCTACGGCTAGTTCACAACATATCAAGCTCAAACAAGCATGGCAAAAGTGCAAAAGATTACAGGTTCACAGACTGAAAAACTGGACATGGCAGAAATCATCATCAGGTAGCAATGTTCAGAGCACGAAATAAACATGCTACAGGAACTTAACATAGCAAACAAAGGCATGGTATTGTTCTACTAAAAGCACATGAAAAAAGTCCCTTACTGACCATAAGCCAAAAAGGACTAGAAGATATGATACCAAGCATGTAAACATAGCAAGTTTCGTTATCAGATTTCAGACTTAGCAGAAAACAGAGCATGGCAGAAATATTAATATGTAGGCCTCTTTGTGAGCTTGATGCACTCACTACAATGCAATTCATGACAAACCAAGCATACCTACAGCAAGAAGGCATGATTATGAAGCTAACCATGGCAAGAAAAATTGCATATCATGTATGGATCAACTACAATAAGCTTGGCAAAAATGCATGTCATGTTAAGAATCTGCCAGAAATATTTTATAGCAAAAGTAGAGCAAGATTGAGTCATGCTATGGTACTCTAAAATTGCAAAAAATTGCAGGAATGGATCAATTACAACTATAGCTACAAAACATCATTACTGAACATCTCCAAAATATGCATGGATCTCTCTGTAGCATCAAGTTGACATGGCAACAAAATTACAGCGGACGAGGACTTGGAGAAATCGCTAAGTCCCTGAAACCAGAAATATTACGAGACCTACTTTGCATGCTTGTGCTAGTCACCACAGAGATCACAAAAATACATGGACTATACCACTGGAAAGATGGCATGGCATACTTCAAAACACATGTCGAGCTCATGCTCAAAAGATGCACAGAATAAATGAAACAAAAATGACAAATCTCTAAGTTCTGATAAGAACCAGAGATTAACAGCAACTAGCCCTCTTCCAACGAAGATTTGGGCATCAAGATGGCCTCTAATGAAAATTGTGCAATTGAAAAAAATGAAGAGCATCACGAGACGAACAATTTGACATATTATACGCGCAAATCTGAGCTACATTCACAAAGTTATCGCATCGGGAACAGGAGCACTTGCGGATAGAATTCTCAGACTTAGAAAAAAACACGGAGCGAGGGAAGTCAACGGGGAGGAGTTACCAGATCGGATCGGGGTTCGTGGAGCTCGGGCTCGCTCGGGCGCTCGCCGGCCGGAGAGGGAGAGGGGACCGGTGGGGCGACGGCCGGAGGGCGAGGTCGGCGGGGCGGCGGAGGCGGAGGGGGCCGGAGGCGGCGATGCCCGGCGGCGGGCGCGCGGCGGCGGGGACGGGCGCCGCGGCGGCGGCCGGCGGTGATGGCGGCGGCGGCGGGCCGGCCGGCGGCGGGAGAGGCGGCGGAGGCGCGGTGCGGGCGCGGGCTCGGGCGGCGGCGCAGCTTGGGCCGTGGGGGCCGGAAACGGGCCTGCGGGCCGGCGGCGGCGGCGGTTGGACGTTGTCCGGCGCGGACGGACGCGTCCGGCGGCGCGATGGGAAAACGCTAGGGTTCGTCTGCGAATCCGTTTTTCGGGATGCCCACATATAAATAGGTAGAGGGAGCTAGGAGGCTCCAAATGAGGTGCGGTTTTCGCCCACACGATCGTGATCGAACGACCTAGAGCATGGAAGAGAGTTTGGTGGGCTTTGGGCTGGTTTTGGAGGGGGGTTTTTGCTGGACACTCAAATGGACATTGCGGATGCCCGGTTAACCGTTGGAGTACCAAACGACCTCCGAATGGAACGAAACTTGACCGGTAGTCTCTCCGGGTGGTATATTAAGACCACTTGACAAGCCTCGGTCCATTCCGAGAAAGTTTGACACACGCACACGAAAGAAAACTAGAGGGGTGCACCGGAGGAGATAGGAGCGCCGGATTGGAAAACGGACAACGGGGAAAATGCTCGGATGCATGAGACGAACACGTATGCGAATGCAATGCACATGATGACATGATATGAAAATGCATGACATGACAAAATACAAAATGAAAAAACAACACCCGACAACGGAGGGAAAAACATATCACATAGCCGGAAATGGCAAGAGTCGGAGTTACAAATATGGCAAGTTACATGCGGGGTGTTACAGGTAACCCCTCCGGCACTCCGGTTTTCTCCGAGACCAACCGAAACACTTCCGTTGTCCCAATATAGCCGTCCAATATATCAATCTTTATGTCTCGACCATTTTGAGACTCCTCGTCATGTCCGTGATCATATCTGGGACTTAGAACTTCCTTTGGTACATCAAAACACATAAACTCATAATACCGATCGTCACCGAACGTTAAGCGTGCGGACCCTACGGGTTCGAGAACTGTGTAGACATGACCGAGACACGTCTCTGGTCAATAACCAATAGAGGAACCTGGATGCTCATATTGGTTCCTACATATTCTACAAAGATCTTTATCGGTTAAACTACATAACAACATACATTGTTCCCTTTGTCATCGGTATGTTACTTGCCCGAGATTCGATCGTCGGTATCTCAATACCTAGCTCAATCTCGTTACTGGCAAGTCTCTTTACTCGTTCCGTAATGCATCATCCCGCAACTAACTCATTAGTCACATTGCTTGCAAGGCTTATAGTGATGTGCATTACTGAGAGGGCCCAGAGATACCTCTCCGACAATCAGAGTGACAAATCCTAATCTTGATCTATGCCAACTCAACAAGTACCATCAGAGACACCTGTGAAGCACCTTTATAATCACCCAGTTACGTTGTGATGTTTGGTAGCACACAAAGTGTTCCTCCGGTAATCGGGAGTTGCATAATCTCATAGTTATAGGAGCATGTATAAGTTATGAAGAAAGCAATAGCAGTAAACTAAAATGATCAAGTGCTAAGCTAACGGAATGGGTCAAGTCAATCAAATCATTCTCCTAATAATGTGATCCCATTTATCAAATGACAACTCATGTCTATGGTTAGGAAACTTAACCATCTTTGATCAACGAGCTATTCAAGTAAAGGCATACTAGTGACACTCTGTTTGTCTATGTATTCACACATGTATTATGTTTCCGGTTAATACAATTCCAGCATGAATAGTAAACATTTATCATGAAATAAGGAAATAAATAATAACTTTATTATTGCCTCTAGGGCATATTTCCTTCATTCAGAGGCAACACCGCTCGGGAGCAGTCTGAGCACAAATATTATAGTTCTTGAGGCTCTACTAGAGGCAGAAAGAGATGGTGTGGCTGCCATGAATGAGGTAATCTTCATCTTGAGTATGGAAATTATGCAATTAGCTGCACGCATTATGCAAGAAACCCAAGAATTGGAGGAAGTAAGAATGTTGCATTTGAAGACGGAGGAGGTCCTGCTGTTTCTGCTATCTGAAGCCCAGGGTAATCCCAGTTCTTCTTCAGATAACAGTTGTAATTGTCATTAGATTATTGTACTTGCTAGTTGTGTCATGTCTCTAAATGGATTATTTTGTAAGACCCTCTATGTTGTCCATGTGTTGTAATGATCCTAATTTTTTAGGCGAGGTAATCCTCAGTACTTGTATGATTGACATAAGGTGAACTGTTTTTCGTGTGAGCATATTGTATTGGATGAAATAAATGTTTGACTCAAAGGGTATCCAACCTACTGAATTCGAAGATCACGACATTTATAAATAATAATAATATATAAATGTGGAATAAATCTTTGTTGTGGCTTTGAAGAAATAAATAACAAAACGTAGAATTATCTGTGGATATTCGTAATCGAATACAAATTGGATTTGAATTTAGTTGCCAGGGCCCAGGGCAAACATGAATGCTAATTCTCCCAAGTTTTGAACGAAGCGACTAAACATCCACTATCATTTGTGGGCTGCCCGAAGCAAGTGTTTGCGAGATGGAAATTATTGTCTACCCCTGACACTTGACATCCTTATCGACCGGATTTACACTGCTGTCGATAGGGGTAGACTAGTAACTTCTATCAGACGTGACACGACCGCCTCTGAGCCCATTCAGATACGGTGGGCGCCAAACGTGGGTGGCAAAGCACATTTAGTTCAAGCTCGTCCGAAAGACATGTGTCTCTCCCTCCATTTCCCGATTCATACACGATGGGCAACAAAACATACTCTCCTCGTCCGAAATCGATGTAGGCAAATATTTTAAATAGGGGAAGATGTGTAACATCCCTCAGACGTGACACAACCGCCCTACCTGTCAGCCTCGTTCATACACCGTGGGCGCCAACCATGGGCGGCAAAACACCCTCTCCTCGCCCGAAATCGCTACCGGCAAATATTTGGGAGATGCGAGATTACCATCCTATCCCCAACCGACGTGATGTCTGAAATTTTAAACGGGGATAAGTTGTAACTTTCCCACATTTGAGACAAGCGTGTCCCAAAGTTTGAGATCCCCCTCCCCTCCATTTCCGCATTGATACACCGTCGGCGCCACAACAACCTCCCACTGAGGCCAGCCTGCTCCGTCCGCCACCCCATCTTCCACCTTTTCGGAGCCGCTACCCCTACCCCGTCGTCCACTGCAAGAGACGGACGTCTCTCATCCACGGTGTCGGACCAGGATCCTTTCATCGCGTCCTCTCGCTTCATCGGCGCCGTTGTCCACCTTGCCTTTGCCGCTCCTACGACTGCCTCATCCACGGTAACAGGATTTATCCCCCGACCCGGCCGTCTGCCATCTAAAGTCTTCTTCCCCGCCACCGACAGCCATCACACCCGCAGCACCCTCAACGTATCAGCAGGGGCCTACATGGCGTCACAAGAGAGGTGGTACACTTCCATATGTGCTTAAGTTATTGATCTCACCCGGAAAATAGATCATAAATTGTTTACTATACTTTTCTTGTCCGTGCCAAATCGTAGTGGCTAGTTGAAAGCAAACATTGGTTGCGAAGTAGCTTTGTCCGGTTTGCACCTTCGGATCCGCCATGGCACGGTCACTATACTCGTAAATCTTATGGTTCCCCCCCTTTATATTCACT
This sequence comes from Triticum aestivum, assembly GCF_018294505.1. Taxonomy (NCBI): domain Eukaryota; kingdom Viridiplantae; phylum Streptophyta; class Magnoliopsida; order Poales; family Poaceae; genus Triticum; species Triticum aestivum. The sequence goes on along the minus strand of NC_057805.1, from coordinate 193,254,236 downwards.
ACCATCATCGTAGGTGCTTCATGTCGTGTTAGCACTGCTCCTCAAGACCTCAACCCATCAAGCGAAACAACATGCCACTCACAATTCCAAAGCTTAGGTGTTGAAATACGAATCTGATATGATGCTCATATTACTAAAATAGAGAACGTTTAATTGGTCACCTAATGTTCCTATATTCGTTTCAAAAAGCATGTGCGTCACCCACTGTTCCAGCTAGTTCCACTTTCCTGATTTTACTCTTGATGCTTGGGGTTTTCCCCTTTTATCTACTCTACTATGATCTGCGTGCGTGCTTTCTGTCGTACTAGCATTACTCCACCCTTCAAGCTAAACAACACAACACTCAAAATTCCAAAGCTTAGTTGTTCAAATATGATTGTGATATGACACTGATATTAGTTAACAGACACATTTAATTGGTTAGCTAAAGGTCCCACTTGAGTTTCCAAATGCATGTCGCGACATATGGAGAGACAGCAAAATTGCATTTCTTTGTCACTTGTTGACTGTACTTTCTTGTCCATACCAAATCTTAGTTGTTATTTCAAAGCAAACATCGGTTGCTAACTACCCTTTGTGCGTTTTGCTGCTTCAGATCTGCCATCCCACTGCCACGGTCAACACTATACTCATCATGCTTACGGTTTCCCCATTTTATGATGACCACGATCAGCCTACATTGTTCGTGTCGTAATAGCACTGCTCCACCCATCGAGCTAAACAAGCTTAGTTGTACAAATTCAAATATGATATATGTTGATATTAGTAAAACTGAGAGATGTTTAATCGGTCAGCTAAATGTTCCTACTTTAGTTTCGAAATGCATGTGAGCCACATATGGAGAGACCGGAAGGAATAGTATTTCTCTGTGCGCTCTAGTTCATCGTGGGTGGGCAACCGACATTGTATAGAAAGACTTGTTATATCTTCAGTCTGCTTGCTCTTCTACTCTTCTTTAAGATGATCCTCTTCTCTTCTTTAATAAGTATGTTCCTTGTTGGGAAGAGTAGCAGAGACATTTGCGGTCGACTGGTCAGGTCGAGTTGTTCTCCCTTAGTATATTTCGAATCTGTCAGGTCAGGTGGACTTGTTCTTCTTTACTATATGTTGAAGCTGTCATCTACGAAGTATCATCACTTCTGGAGCTCTCATATTTTGAGTAGTAGGCCACATTATATTAATGCACACACCAAATTACAGCATGCATGGCATCTCTCAGAAGAATTGCAGAGATAGCACAAAGGGGTCTACAGGGAGGCAGTATTGGATTAGAATCACTTCTGCATTACAAAGATAATCTCACTTGTTTTATGTTTTCATGCAAGTCAGGTATTGAACATTATCAAAATGAATATGCGAATGGGCGCACGAGAGAAATATTGCGGAACAATCCACTGGCTAACAAACTTGGCATGGTGGAGGATGGCCTATCTTATTCACCCATCAAGGTGCTTGCTCTAACTTGGCAAGGTTGTATTGGTTGCACATATTTTGCATCCGACCTCTTGCATTACTTCTACTTTGTTACACCATCTTCTTAGTTTAAGCATCATATATGAGTATATGCCGTACCTATCCATTTTTTGTACCTATTTCATGTGTCGCCATACTATGTTTTTTCAGTCAAATGTTGTTCTTTCGTAATAGATGTCCAAAAGGAAGAGGGTGAGTGCAGATCCTCAAGGAGTACAAACTAGGTATTTGGAAAAGGTAGTGATACCTGTTAAATCAGATAGATCAGTAGCCACAGAAAACACAGGCCCAACTGTAGCACACTTTACCCCTACTCCACTGGCCAAACCCCTATTAGAACTGCTGAGAGCCTAGCGTTAGGTACTGTCTATGATATCAATTCAAAATTTGAACTCCTAAATTTCTGCATGTGCTTTACCTTCTCTCTTGTATGAAAACTAATCTCGGATGAATCTCCTTGTTGAAAGGATCATAGGATCTCACAACAATGCTGGGCTCTGCATTGCTCTTGTCAGTACCTCTTGCCCTTTCACAACATACTTACACTCATTGCTGTTTGATTATGTAGCATCACCATAAATGTTGGTTCTTTATCCTCCCTTTGCTTGAAACTATAAGATCTATATTTACTCTTAGATAAATATAGAATTAACACAATGGTTATGAAGTTTTGGATTGCTCATGTAAGTACCTGTTATCATGTACTCCCTCTGTATCGAATTAATTGTTGATCAATTGGATGTATTTAGAACTTAATAGTGCTAAATACATCCATTTGAGCGACAAGTAATAATGGACGGTGGTGGTATTACTATACTTACATCGCGAGATAGTTGATTGTCTAGCATTACTCTGCATCTTATCTGCCCTGCTCTCCACTTTCTCCAAATTATCATATCTACATTTACTCTTAGCAAAATGTTGTATAAAGCCAATGCCACTGCACACGTTGATGTCTGCATTCCTCTTGTCAGGACCTTTTGCCTTGTAACACTGTACTTAATTAATTTCTATTTGATTATGTATCATCAGTCTCCACCTGAGCTTCATTATCCTCTGTTTCTTCCAATATTATTTGATCTATATTTACTCTTTGCAAAATGTAGAATAATGGCAATGCTTATAAAGAATTTTCTTTGGGGAATTTAATGAATTAACCTTCCATCAACATGGAGAAGGGCTTTGTCCAGCCCGCGTTAACATGTAATGTAAGTTCATCCTTCTCAAGCCGTCAAACTTTGTTCTAGTATAGATTTGGATAGGTATCATTTCCTCCACTACTGTTTACTTTGCTGTTTACATCTGATTTGATGTTTGCAACAACTACCAGTTTTAAATTGTAGTTGTAAAAACATGTTCCTTATGCAGAACAGATCCATTTATTTGTTTATATAATTGTGAAACCTGTTACGTGTCTCCTTGTTTCTCTTTCAGAGTCGTATCTCTTATGCCAGGCAGAACTTTAGGGAAGATAGTGAGCCAAACCATATTGAGGACAGCGAGATGACCCCAAGGTCCTGTCTTGATGAAGACTGTGAGTTGAAGCAACTCACCAGCAGGTGTGAGACAACCTCTGTGCAGTCGCTGCCTCAATCAGTTCGACTTCTTCAGTCTCAACTTAAAGCGGAAAGGCTTGCTTCAGCTCAGCTCCGACTTGAAGTCAAAGATGCAATGAAGATGTCAGAGGACTACCTTGCGCACTATGGTGCCATACAACTAGGGATGGAGCATCTATCGTTGACACAACTTAGGTCTCATCAGCTTGTTCGGCTGCTTGCGGGGCCCGTCCTGGCCAGGCCTAGTGCCTTCTAAAGTGCTCTCAGTTTTGTATATTCTTTTGTTGGCGCGTTTATATGCACTGGTGGCGACTTTTGATGCGCAGTGTATGTAATCCAAGGTCACATTGCGCTTTATTATCACTGGTAGCGAACTTTGATTCCTAGTGGATGTAATATGTCGTAATTTCTTTATTGTATAGTCTAGGTTTATTCTTTGGTCGGTATGTTGTAATTTAGGCCGGAAGGTTCAGTGCATCTCAGCGTTGTCAGTCTTCAGGCCGGCCCGTTACTCATATGGGCCAAAACGTGGGCCTATAATCATCTTGGGCCATTAGCATGTCTAAGACTATAGTAGTTTCCCACCTTTAATAGGCCGAGTAAAGATCTAGCCAGCTGGGCCAGAGAATACCATGGGCTTTTAACTGGCTAAATCCTAGACTGGGCTAGCATTGAGCCGAAAAATTCACGGGCCAATACAGGCGGAAACTTCCTAAGGCCCATGTTTGGCCCAAATAGGACGAGCAGTTAACAGGCCAAAATATATCTCGGGCCTATTTGGCCCAATAAAATTATGGGCTTTAAGCAGGCCGGTATCCATGCGGGCCATAGGCCCAAAAGTGTCATGGGCCATTATCAGATGGGCTGTAAGCAGGCCAGATTCAATGCTGGCTGTAATTAGGCCCAACTGTTACACGGGCCATTAACAGGCCGATAGGCCAGTTGGGCCGAAATTTATCCACGAAGACTACAGGCCGTTAAGAGGCCTAAAGTTACTTCAGACAATAAGTAGCCCAGTTTCTGCTTGGGACGTTCAATGGCCTAAAGTTAAACCGCGCCGACAACGTCCCAGATGCACCACGGGCCGCTAACAGGCCGAAACTATTATCGGGTCGAACTGGTAAACGGGCATTTAATAGGCTGAAATACAAACCTGTCATAGAATGGGCCCAAAATAGTAGTGGCCTGTTAACAGGCTTGATCCGATATGGGCCATAATTTGGCCCAAAACACGGCAGGCTGTGAATGGGCCTGATCTGGTATGGGCCTCAATTTGACCCGGAACATGGCAGGCTGTTAACGGGCCAGCCCATGAGTGTCTAAAAAAACATGGTGGGCCTTTAGCTAGGCCAGCCTTTTTTACGTAAAATGGGCCACTGTTGTTTTGTGCCACGTGTCGACATATCATAGGTGTCTTCCGTCCATTGTAGGAATGACATCTGTCCCAATGATTAGCTGACACGTGCATTATCTAGCGAATGAGAATTTTACAGATGGAAAATCCCCATTGGTCGGGGCTGTTAACGGGTTATTAGATCCAAACCAGAATAGCTTAACGGCGACCCGTTAAGGTGGATGCCATGTGTCAGTCACCCTTGACGAAAGCACTTCCATGACACGCGATTTATCGTCATGGAAGTGGACACTTCCATGATGATAATTTTGGTAATGTCATGGAACACTTCTACGATAGCACAGGTATGACTATCTTGATTCTGTCATAAAATCGCCATGGATTTACATGCATGACAAAAAACGTGACCTACTGTGACAAACACGTATCATCACGGAAGTGTATTTTTTCTGTAGTGGGACCGATTGGATCCAAAAGTTTGATGCTATGGTTAGAATTTATTCTTAATACTTTTCCCGTAGTTGCGGATGCTTGCGGGAGGATTAATCATAAGTAGGAGGTTTGTTCAAGTAAGAACAGCACCTAAGCACTGATCCACCCACATATCAAATTATCAAAGTAGCGAACACAAATTGAACCAACATGGTGAAAGTGACTAAATGAAATTCCCGTGTACCCTCAAGAACTCTTTGCTCATCATAAGAGACCGTTTTGGCCTGTCCTTTTCCTCAAAAGGATTGGGCTACCTTGCTGCACTTTTGTTACTACTATCGTTACTTGCTCGTTACAAATTATATTGCTATCAAACTACTCTGCTACTTACAATTTCAGCACTTGTAGACATTACCTTGTTAAAAACCACTTGTCATTTCCTTCTGCTCCTCGTTCGGTTCGACACTCTTACTAATCGAAAGGAGCTACAATTGATCCCTTATACTTGTGGGTCATGAAGGCTATTTTCTGGCGCCGTTGCCGGGGAGTGAAGCGCCTTTGGTAAGTGGAATTTGGTAAGGAAACATTTATATAGTGTGCTGAAATTTATCGTTACGTGTTACTATGGAGAACAATCCTTTGATGGCTTTGTTCGGGGTATCTTCACCTCGTCTGGAACCACAATTAGCTACCCCTCAACCTACTGCACCTACTGAAAATATTGAATATGAAATTCCTTCTGGTATGATAGAACAACTGCTAGCTAATCCTTATGGAGGAGACGGAACAGAACATCCTGATATGCACTTGATATATGTGGAACAAATTTGTGGATTGTTTAAGCTTGCAGGTTTACCCGGAGATGAAGTTATGAAAAAGGTTTTCCCTTTATCTTTGAAGGGAAAAGCATTGACATGGTATAGGCTATACAATAATATTGGATCATGGAATTGGAATCGATTGAAATTGGAGTTTCACCAAAAAAATTATCCTATGCATCTAGTTCATCGTGATCAGAATTACATATATAATTTTTGGCCTCGTGATGGAGAAAGTATCGCTCTATCTTGGGGGAGGCTTAAGTCAATGTTATATTCATGCCCCAATCATGAGCTCTCAAGAGAAATTATTATCCAGAATTTTTATGCTCGGCTTTCTCATAATGATCGATCAATGCTTGATACTTCTTGTGCTGGTTCTTTTATGAAGAAGACTATTGAATTCCGGTGGGATCTTTTGGAAAGAATTAAACGGAACTTTGAATATTGGGAACTCAACGAAGGTAAAGAGTCAGGTATTAAGCTTAAGTATGATTGTGTTAAATCTTTTAAGAATACCGATGCTTTTCAAAAGTTTAGCACTAAATATGGACTTGACTCTGAGATAGTAGCCTCCTTTTGTGAATCATTTGCTACTCATGTTGTCGGTGGAAAACGACACCTATGGGATCACAAGAATCCCTACTACGGTTGCCGGGGCGCGGGGTTGTGAGAAGAGCAGGATTAAGAGTCAACACAAGGATCGTTTACCCAGGTTCGGGCCGCGAGGATGCGTAATACCCTAGTCCTGCTTTGGTGTGTATTTGAGAGAGTTGTTGAGCTCTCGAACTAGCTACGGTGGCTGCGTAGTTCAAAAGAGCTGAATCCCTCTCCAGTACGCCATGGGCCTCCTTTCATAGTCGGAAGGGGCTACCACAGTGGCACACAGGAGGTGGAAAGGTATACAGTGCTACGAGCTTAACGCCCGTGTTACAGGACAAGATGCATTTAATGCATAGCATTGGTGTCCCTTAGCTTTATCGGGGGCGGGAACGAGGCCCGTCCCGTCCGCCAGTCCTGCCGTTGCCACTGCCTCTTCACTTGGCTGCGCGGGCCCTGCCCTGATGGTGTGAGACTCCACCGAGGGCCTTGCCTCGTCGGCACCAGGCCCTGCCGGGGGAATTTCTGACATGCCATCCGCCAGTCCGGCCGTTGCCACTGCCTCTTCGTCGACTTCCCTCTGCACCACCAGCACGGCGCTGACTACTTGATTCGTTGCTGCAAGGTATAGCAGCAGCGGTTCTTGCGGTTTAGGCGCCACCAGTACTGGTGTAGAAGAGAGGTACTTCTTCAGATCCTGCAGTGCTGCTTCGGCCTCCGGGGTCCACTCCATTGGGCCACCTTCTTCAAGATCTTGAAAAAGGGAAGGGCGCGCTCGATAGACTTGGAGATGAATCGGCTCATGGCGGCAACGCAGCCGGTGAGCCGACGCACATCCTTGATCCGCTTGGGCGCCTCAATCTGCTCAATAGCCTTGATCTTGTCTGGGTTTGCCTCAATCCCGCACTGCGACACAAAGAACCCGAGAAGTTTGCCGGACGGAACGCCGAAGACACAGTTCTCAGGGTTCAGCTTGAGGTTGATCTTGCGCAGGTTGGCAAACGTCTCTTCTAAGTTTTGCACAAGAGTTGCCCTGTCCTTGGTTTTGACCACTATATCATCCATGTAGGCTTCCATATTTCTATGTAGCTGGGGTTCAAAACCAATCTGGACTGCCCTTGCAAATGTGGAACCAACACTCTTCAACCCGAAAGGCATCCGTAAAAAACAATACGTACCACATGGGGTGATGAATGCTGTCTTCTCTTCGTCTTCTCTTGTCATGAAGATCTGGTGGTAGCCCGAGTAGGCGTCGAGGAATGATAATAGATCACACCCGGCCATGGAGTCAACAATCTGGTCGATGCGCGGCAATGGGAAGGGGTCCTTAGGACAAGCCTTATTGATATCTGTGTAATCAATACACAGCCTCCACTTCCCGTTTGCCTTGCCCACCACCACCGGATTGGCCAACCACGTCGGATGGAGCACTCCCCTTACCAAGCCTGCTGCTTCCAACTTTCTAATCTCCTCTGTGATGAATTCCTGCCGTTCCAATGCTTGCTTCCTGACCTTCTGCTTGACGGGTCGCGCATGGGGACAGACAGCAAGATGGTGCTCAATCACTTCCCTGGGAACGCCGGGGATGTCAGATGCTTGCCACGCAAACACATCGACATTTGCCCACAGGAAAGTGACTAGCGCGCTTTCCTATTTACTGTCAAGGGTGGAGCTTATGGTGAAAGCCCCTCCCGTACCATCCTCCTTGACGGACACCTTCTTGGTCTCTGGCGGCGTATCTCTGGATTTCTTGCTCTTGCTGGTGGAGCTCTCTGGCACGTCCTCGATGGTAGCACAACACTCCGAAGAGGTGCGCTTGCCGGAGTGGGTGCAAGAGGTCTTGCCGGTCTTCTTCTTCCCTCCCGAGGCTTCAATGGCAGGAGCAAGTGCCTTGGCGGCAGCTGCTGCAACCGCTTCCCGGTAGAGTAGGTCGGCGCAGATCAGCGATTCCTTCTTGTCAGAGGGGACAGTGATGATGGTCATCGGCCCAGGCATCTTCAGCGTGTTGTAGGCGTAATGCGACGCCGCCATGAACTTGGCTAGTGCCGGGCGGCCGAGTATCCCGTTGTAGGGCAAGGGGATCTCGGCTACATCGAAGATAATCCTCTCCGTCATGTAGTTCAACTCGCCTCCAAACGTCACAGGCAATGTGACCTTTCCCTTCGGCTGGCTCCTTCCCGGGTTGACCCCTTGAAACGTGCCCGTTTCCTCGAGGTCTCCATCAAGAATTTGCAGCCTCTTGATCACAATGGGCGAGATCAAGTTCAGACCGGCCCCGCCGTCAACCAGCATCTTGTTCACCTTGAGGTTGCGTATCGTTGGTGAGACCAACAATAGCAAGCACCCGACCTCAGTTGTGTGGTCAGGGTGGTCCTCGGCGTCAAAGATGAGGGGCGTGCTGGACCACTTCAGCGGTTTCTGAGCGTCGAACAAGGGCTCCGCTGCTGTAATCTCACGCGCCAACTGTTTGAGCTGGCGGTGAGAAGTATTCAGCGAGGCGCCACTGTCGACGCACATGGCCTCTGTAGCCTTCTGGAATTCTTGCTCGCCGGACTCATCGTCCTCGTCATGATCATCATCTTCTTGCTTCTTTTCGGGGCCCCGAGCGGGCCTCTCTTGTTGGTTATCCTTGCTACGGCGACCTCCTTGGCCGCCACGCTTCTTGCTGGATCCCTTGGCACCATCCTGGCCCTTCTCCTTGTCCCGCCTTTCATACTCGGCCTTTTGCTTCTCAGCAAGCAGCTCGACTTGTCGGCGGTTCTGGAGGTCGTGGCCCTTGGTGCGATGGATTTTGCAATACTGCTTGTCGGAGCCCCCTGGCTTGTCGGCAACCGCCAAGGCCCAGCAAGCGGCGCACCCGGCAATTTCCTTGCCGGGGTCGTCTGCCTTAGCCTTCTTGGCGGCGCCGGTGCTGTCGGATCCCTCGACGGAAAGCACGGTCTTGCCCTTGCGTTTCCTGTTGCAACGCCGGACCTTCTTCGTTGGGGCAGTGGTGTCTTCATCAGTAGAGTCGGTTTCCACGCCGGCATCCTCGCCGGGGTACTTCCTTCCCTCTTCGGCCCGGGCGCACCTATCAGCCAGAACATAAAGTTCGGCCACATCCTTGACCTTGTTCATCGCCAGCTCTTCGCGCATCTTGCGGTTGCGCATGTTCTAATGGAATGCGATGATCACGGCGGCGGGATGAACATCGGGGATGTTGTACTGCACTTGGCTGAACCTCTGGATGTACTTGCGCAGGGTTTCCCCTTCCTTCTGGGGAATGATATGCAAATCACTGACCTGGCCATGAGCTTGGTGGCCCCGCTGAAGGCACCAACGAACTCATGGCACAGATCCGACCAAGAAAAAATGGAATCCGCCAGCAAGTGCATCAACCAAGACATGACGTTGGGCTCGAGTGCCAACGGGAAATAATTGGCAATCACCTTGTCGTCGCGAGCGCCGGCAGCTTGCATCGCGATGGTGTAGATGCTAACGAACTCTGACGGATGGGTCTTGCCGTTGTACTTCTCGCCGATGTCGGGCTTGAACGTGCGGTGGGACGACCACTGGAACTGCCGCAGCTCACGGGTAAAGGCCGGGCAACCCACCTCATAAGGTAGGCCACCGGAGCCCCCCGGTGCTGGGTGGTCCATAGCGGGTCCCGCCCGTTTGTTCGACTGGTGGCGTGTATCGCGCCGGCGCTCGATAGTGGTTCGAGCATCTTCATGGGCTCGTTCTCGAAGAACTTGGCGTTGGTCGCGGTGGGTCCATGGGTCGGACAACGCTATGGAAATATTATCACAAGCGTCATCGCGATGGACCGACACCCGCGATGGCTGGCGTGGAGGAGGAGAGTGCACCGTGGCCGTAGCACCCCCGGCCCCTCCACCGCTGGCATGCGGTGGTTCGACGGAGCGCCGGCCCGAGGGCTCCGCCGGTCGCGGATCATCTTTATTGGCGACAGCGACGAGGCTCCGGGTGGTGGCTCTCCACTCGTCGAGCTTCTTCACAGCAGGAGGGAAGTCGAGGAGCAGCTGCGCGCGCACCAAAGCTTCTGCTGGCGTGGGTGGTGGCGACAGCTGCATGGACCGTGGCGTGCTTCGAGTTCTAACCACGTTAGAAGGAGCTCTATCACAGCCCAGCGACTGCGTGCCATTTTCGCCAGCACTTCAGCGGGCATGCTGGACTCCTTCGTCCCGCAGATGATGTACAGGACACTCCCCATGGCGGCGGCCGGGGTCTCCAGCGTGGTGGCGCTACTTGTCGCGCGCACCCTGGGAAGAGGGCATTGTGGGCGCCGGTGTAGGCGTCTTGGAGGTCGTTGCGCCACTCGTGGGTGGTACAGCGACACTCCTTGAGGGCCCCGCGCCGCCTGCGGGGGGGGGGGGGGGCAGCCCCGTCTTTGGATTTGGCAATGCGCGGCCCATCGTCTGGCGCACGAACG